>NW_024583405.1:47336-59078 GCF_018398535.1 Haplochromis burtoni
CTGTCTGCAGTATCTGGGCTGAGCCCATCAGGCAGGAAACAGGACACCTGTTCAGGCAGGATGATGGCCTGGCTGCTTTAATTACTGTGAGCTGGTGTCAGTGATGTGTTTATAACAGATGTTTCTCTGTCTGTCCTGCAGTCATGCGTGTCACTCCAGGCAGAGAGTTTCAGTCCTGTGTACCAGAGAAGGTAAGCCTTCTTCTTTTATCCCTTACTTACTGATTTCTCTCAAATCAGTGTGTTTGTAGAAGCATGTTAAAGTCGACGTGTTTAACTTTTCCCTCACAGTCTGGTGGTGGATGCTCATAAAATAATTATGAGGTCAATAATGGTGCGCTAAGGTTTTTTTTCTGCTCTGGCTCTGCATGATGTCACAGAGAGCATCTATATCGTTATCTCTGATGTTCCAGCCATTCAGGGTTTGACTTATAAAGGATGGAGCTAAAAATGCCTGTTTTTAAGGGGCTGTGCAAAGGCCCAGTGTGAGACAAAGAAGTGTGATTTTGAAGCTACTGTAGTTGAGTTGAAGAGTCAAACGGAGGCACTTTGCATGAGCAGGAGTAGATCAGCACTGTCACTCCTCCTGCTACCAACAGATGGAGCTCAAATTTAAAAGTTTAATCTCAAAAACTGTCAAAGCAGCCACATTCAGTCACAGTCACTTATACAGCGTTATGTATGAGGTCCAGCTGTTGATCAGCATCAACAGCTGGACCTGCACTCAAGGTTTAAGTGTAGTTTGGTATTTTGGAGTTCAGCCGTCCAGCTGCTGTCTGACAGATGTTGACTGTCAGATTACAGAGATGGTCAGCTCCTGACCAATTATACCGCGTTCTCTGTCACAACCTGCAGGTTGTCTGTAGGTTGACTGAAGCAGACATAACAATTATAGATTGTATAAACCACACCGTGAAGCAGAGGCCTCGCCATTTTAAAGCCTGAAGTGACGATCTGTTAGTACAATTAACCACACACCAGATATATCAATATTATTATTATCAATATTATTATTATTTATCAGATAATTGCATTAAAAATGCTTCAAAAAGGCTCCAACTGTACAAACACAGCTCAGGAACTCAAGTCGCCGTCCTGCTGTCAGCCAAAGAGGCCACGCCCCCACGAATATAACTTTAATAATTAACACGGCATCAGAGACCAAAGCCGTTTTCTGTATTAGGCTGTAAACATGTTTGTTTCTGGTGTAAAGTGGACATTTAACACGGGAGTCTATGTGGGCTGTTGCCCTTTTGGAGCCTCAAGTGGACGTTGGAGGAACTGCAGGCTGTGAGGTTGCTGGTTGGCTGTGACGGCTCATCATAAACAAATCCAGTTTGTCTCTTTGTTGCTGTCAGAGTGCGGTCTACGCCAGGCGGTGGGCCTTCACCCTCACAGGAAGAAGCGGATTCTGGGTGGCCGGGTGTCCCGGCGGGGGGCGTGGCCCTGGCAGTGCTCGCTGCAGAGCGGTCAGAGCGGACACGTCTGCGGCTGCGTCCTCATCGCCCGGAAGTGGGCTCTGACAGTCGCACACTGCTTCGAGGGGTAAGGCTTCAGGGTGTGTCGTCAGTGAGCCACATTTTATTTTAACCTCACACACTAACGGTGTGTGCGTCACAGGAGAGAGAGTGCAGACCTGTGGAAGGTGGTGCTGGGCATTAACAACCTGGACCACCCAGGAGCTCACAGTCAGAGCCGAGGGGTGCGCTCCATCATCGTACACCCGCGCTACAACCGGGCGGTGGTGGACTACGACATCAGTATAGTGGAGCTGGACTCTGAGGTCAGAGCGTGCTGCTGCACAGGATCGAGTATCAGCTGTAATCGCACTGGACTGATGAGGCGTGTTAATGTTTGCAGATTGAGGAGACGACCTTCGTCAGACCGGTGTGTCTTCCTCAGCCGGGCCAGCTGCCTTTACCCGACTCCTACTGTTACATCACCGGCTGGGGTCACATGGGCAACAGGAGTGAGTACACACACACTTCACTCTTTGGCCGTATCCTAACCTTAGACTAAACTCGCTTTTTGTACTTGCAGCACAAGTAGGCACGCACACACTTTGTTTGTTTGAAACACAAATCTTTCAATCATTTTTCGTCTACCAGAGTTTTATTCTCGTCACGCAGAGTCGGTGCATTTAGACTTTGCAGAGTCCTGCTCTCTGTCTTCATCTGCTGGTTGAAAAACATCAGGCTGGCAGCTCTTTTTGAAAGCAGAAAGAATGAGCCGAGTCAGAGAGTTTCTGCCCTCATTATTCAGATTCACTCTGAGAGAGAGTGGATGTAACTCAGTTTCTCATGCTGCTCTGTGCTCAAGCGCTCTAAATCTAGACTCCATCACCGCGAAAGTTACATAAACTTGAAATCATGCAGCTTGGTTTGAAACTAAAAGAAAGAAAGTGTACTTTATTGATCCCCATGGGGAAATTCCTCTCTGCATTTAACCCATTCACTCAGTGAAGCAGTGGGCAGCCATTGGGCGCCCGGGGAGCAGTGTGTAGGGTACCTGAGGGGAGCTGTTCAGGGGAATCGAACCCCGACCTTCCGATCATGGGGCCACCACTCTACCTACTGAGCTATCCCTGCCCCCTTTCCTGTCCCTGTCTTGAAACTACAAACCTTTCCTGGATGCCGCATCCAGGAAAGAGTTTAATGAAACTGATGTTTCATTAAACTCTCAAACTAGTTTCATTCATTTCAGATTAGCTAGCAGTTAAGCAAGAAGACTCTTCGCGTAGTTTACCAAAGATATTGTGTGGATTGAAATGTGACGAGCTCGGAGCGCGTCTGGTCTCACTGTTGCACCCACACGTGTGTCACAGGACCGACGCCGATCCTGGGAATGCTCCAGGCGTGGCCGGGTCGCGTTCCAGCTCCGATGCAGCTGCTGCAGCTGGTTGTTTCCACTCAGGAAAATATTTGAGATTCCACCAGATACACACCAGCATGTTTCAGAAGGGTCACACAGGTGGCTCCAAAAATAACACCAAGTCTATCGTTTTTATCCTATTTTCACCTCAGTCTCTATAATCATAATCATAATCTGCCTTTTCACTCAATTTAAGTGCTCAAAATGCTTTCTACTCCACGTCTCAATCACCTAATCCTGCACTCATGCAGTGATTTTATGTACGCCTAGGCAGCTTTTACATTTACACACTTAGACACCAGTGGATGCATCAGGGGCAACTCGGAGTTCATTTTTATGTCCAAGGACACTTGGAACTAACAAAACGACATAAAAGACGTGCTTTTGTTAGTCGCCAAGAGCGTCCTCCGTGTGAAAACAGCGCTCATTCCTTCTGATCTTTGAGCTTTAACGTCCTTTGAAAGGAAAGCTCAGAGTACTTCGAGAGCCTGAGCACTCTTATTATATTTAAAGCCTCCTCTTCATCCTGTGTGTTTGTGTGCAGTGCCCTTTAAACTGCAGGAAGGGGAGGTCCGGATCATCTCTTTGTCTCAGTGTCAGTCCTACTTCGACATGAAGACCATCACTCCCAGAATGCTTTGTGCCGGCTATGAAGCTGGAACCGTCGACTCCTGCATGGTAACATCTGCACCAGTCCAGCATGAAGTACCGAGGCCACACAGTTTCTCAGTGTGTGTGTGTTTAACGTGTGTGTGTGTTCAGGGTGACAGCGGCGGCCCACTGGTGTGTGAGGAGAGCAGCGGTCGCTGGACGCTGTTCGGCCTGACGTCGTGGGGCAGCGTGTGCTTCAGTAAAGTGCTCGGACCCGGGGTTTACAGCAACGTCACGCACTTCACCCCCTGGATCCAACAGCAGATCTACATCCACACATACCTGACCGACTGACACATACGCTCACTCACCTGACACTTCCTGCTCCAAGCTCTCATTCATTCCAGAAGGAAGTGATGTCATCATCAGCCACAACGCACGTTCAGTTCCTTAACCTGTGCCTATACTGATAGCCTTCAGACGCTGTGTGAGCAGCAGCTGATGTTGTCGGTGATTGAAAGTTACATCCATACAATCAGTCACTGAACTCTGATCTTATTGTTTTCATTACTCGACACATTCAAACCTACAAACATCACAGAAACAAAAACATAACCTCTGTGACGGTTAACCAACGCTCAGTGCTTCATGCTGGACTTTATACTAAGATACTTTTAAATTATGTAGTTCGAACCAACCGTTAAACTTCCTGGGGCTGAAAAAACGACGAAGCGTCAAAGACGGCAGTTCCTCTGCTGGGCTTCATCTCAGCTAACTGAAGTCACAGAAAACACCCAGGACACTTTCACTTTTCAATTCAATTTATTTCAGTTCAACTTTATTTATATAGAACCAAATCACAACAACAGATACATCAAGATGCTTTATATTGTAAGGTAAACAGTAAAGTCTGTTTAAACTCTGGTTAAACTCCATCATGAGACATTCAGCAGTGGTTTCATTTCACAGCTTTTGCTTCTGTCACAAACTACACTATCCTCACACAGACCTAACAACTGCTCAAAGAAGTGTATCCCCAGATCAGCTGGTGAGTGGTTACTGGAGTTGGATGGGTGAAACTGGTTAAAAAGATGCTGCTCAAAACCTCTAGTTTGACCAGTTCAACCAGTCCAAGCCAAACAGATTGCAAAGGTTGCATCGAAGCTTGTCTGCAACTGCTCACCAAGCAGAAGGAAAACGTAAAAGTGTGATGTTTGACGTGCAGTCGGCGAGTAGTTGCAGGTTGGAGGTTGCGAACCAGCCTCCAGGCCTGTGTGAGAGAGGACTTAGAGCAGTAGTTCAAACTCAACATTGTGATGTTCATGTGTATCAGATGGCACATGGTCTGTTACTCCATAAACTACTTTTTCAAACTTTAAATCAGCATTAAAGCAGAAAAACTCCATTTCACAGTCATTTTCTCCGGCTACTTTGCCAGAAATACTCCTCAAGATTTCTGAAGAACATTGTCTTAAGGAGGAGCTAAAACAGCTTGTTTCAGACATGGCCCAGTATAAGTTAAAGAAGGATTATTATAAAGTGTGACTCATGCACAGCTACTCTAGAAACATCAAGGAATACATATATGGAGCTGGAAATGAGCAGGATAGATTCACTTACTTACCTAACTCATTAATCCCTATTTTAAAAATTATTTAATAACAGCAATTAACAGATTAATGATAGTTTTGCAGCTGTGATACAAAATTGTGTTTGTGTTAAACATCCTGTAAGCAGAAGCTAAATCTGCTATTTCAGAGAAGATTGAGGACTGTTTCCCGGACAGTAGCTGTGAAACCGAACATTTTAATGATATTAAGGCGTTTAGCGCTGAAGCTGCTAAAACAGACCAGCCGAGCACTCATTTTCCCACAATGCTTCACTCTATAGTGCCTAGCAGTAAAAAAAAAAGAAACAAAACAAAAACAAAAACAAATTTGTTACTTGTACAATGTCGTACTGTACGTGTGTGTGTGAGTGTAAGCTGCTGTGTGAGCGTCAGAAAGTGCTTCAAACCACACTGGCAATTTATATCGGGCAACTTTGATGGTCAACATGTAACTTTGTTCTCGCGGCTGCTAGTTACATTTATTTTCTTTCAGACAGAAACCTGTAACTGACCCCCCCGACCCCAGTCGTGCTGTATAATGGCACATGAAGATGTAACACAAGCTTTATTTTTGTATATAGCATACACCGATGTAGTTTTAAGCTGTGTTTATTCATGTTTGTTTACGATAATGAAAAATCAGAGGTGAAGTTAGAACAATGCAGATCATTAGCCTTTAAAGTTTCTGGCTTACAGATATATCGTTAGTAACGTAAACAGTTAATAACACGCTTATTATAAATGATAAATCAGGGGACTTGAAGTAAAGTTTTACCCAGTTTTTATCTAAAAGTAACCTAAATGTTCATCAAAGTGGATAAAGCGCAAAAAAGCAAATATTTAAACTGCCTGTGAAGTATAACTTTAATGTATTGCTAATGTGGAAACATTAGTGTTAATCCAAATGTTAACATAAGACTTATGAGCTTTATCTCATGTATCAGACGGTCAGACTGTAGTTTAAAGCTAGCAGACTCACTAACACAAACGATTAACTGCCAAATTAGCGCCAGCTAGATTACGAAGCACAAATGTAGCACAGTATAGAGCGTTTAATGATGTGTTTTCATAGCGTTAGCACTAAGCTACATTAGCTTTTGCTGTGTATTTACAAGCCGTTTAGGTCCAACTGTTCAACAGTAACAGTTTTCACACCGTAGCTGAACTAGAAGGAGGAAAAAAGTTATTAAGACTTCATTAAAACTCACAACAGACGGTTTGTTTGCAGTTTACGTGTCTTGACGGCGTTTTTTTAGATGACTCTTCAAACATGGAGAGGGTTGGGGGAAAAAAATGGTTGAATTTTCTTTGTTGCAGTACTCCGAGTGATCACCGGGGTGTTGCCTCTATTTACATACACATGTTTACCACATTTATGCTTTAAGCTAACTGCCTCACACTGAATTCACTGAAATATTAATGGTAACTGTTTTTGTTTGTTTGCCTCATATGTGTGACAAAAATACTCACACAGACAGCAAAGAAGCATCAATACAACAGAGTAAAACCCTAACTCATACTGAGGCCTCAGTCACACAGGCCTAGAGACACTCAGCAACCTCTGGTCACAGGGGGAAACGTGTATTCCTCAATCGGTTGGCAAGTGGTTGCTAGCTGTTGCCAGGTGAAATCAGTCACAACAAAGGTGAACCACCAAAAATGTCCACGTGATGGTTGGTTGTTAGCAGTTTGCAGTGACTCCTTCTAATTTGTCTGCAAGACATATTCTCATTTTTCCCTGGCACACAGTGGTTGCCCGGTGGTTGCCAACCAGTCTCTAGGCCTTGTGACTGGAGCCTTAGACTTCTGGGAGATCTGGTGGAGCTAGTGGACATGCAGGCGGTGATTCCTGTTTTTCTCCACCAGAGGCTCCAAAAGGCTGAATGCTGGTCATAATACACCCTGCAGTTATCTGGGCTTTTGTTTCAGAAAGCAGGTTTAGTGAAAACTCTGAGTTTGTTAAACCTGAGACATAAGTTTAAAACAAAGGTGGAAATGTTTCACTCATCGTGTCCACTAATGAATAATTGGAGGCTGTGAATTTGTTTCACTTGGCGAGATCAACATTTTAGCACTTCTCCCCATTTTGACTCCCTGTTAACCCAGTGGAAGAGTTGCCCAACGAATTGCCCCGTTGACCTTCTGTGCTGAGGTCGGACTCACATCCAGAACATTCCAAGTTGCTGCTGCTGATGTTGTTTTGTGTGTTTGGTTTTTTAAGAGTATTTTTCTACAGCGTTTTGTATGTCATGCTTCTTACACAGGGCTGTCAGTGTGTGTGTGTATGTGTGTGTGTGAGCACACAGTCACATGTACGGACTGTGTGTTTGTTTCTTCCTGATTTAGCTGTTATGACTTTGTTATCATGATGATGATGATGAGTAATGTTTGATTATATGGATTCAAATGCTTTATGGACAGACTGTAGCCTTTAATGTTTGTGTAAACAGTGAATATTTGGTTTATATCATCTTGTATCACACTAATAAACGTATACACACACTCTCTCCTCTGTGTGTGTTTGACCTAAAGTGCTCTAAACGCAAGTCATGAAAGGTTTGTCGAGGGTTATGTTTAGATTAAGTAATGTGCGACTGCATATGTGACTCACGGCGTGTCTGCAGAGGCGTCACGTCTCTTTCCACTTCCTCTAGTCCAGAAAAAGAGATAAATAATGGAGATGTTGAGTGTCAGAAGTATCTTTAGATGGAGATTAAATAGAATGTGCTCAGACTGGAGAACTGTGCTCTGGTAATAATAAAAAGCCTTAAAAACACACTTTGGTTTAGTTAAAGACAAGCACCGTCCCAATAGGCTTGCTACACAAACAGGTGCACATTTTTATCAATTGTGCTTCCTTCAAAAGCTGCCTGGAGTTAGTTGTGTGGGTTGTAGAGGGTCCCTTCCCCAATAAATAAAGACAGAGAAAGTCTGTTAGCTGACAAAGACTGAGCACAGAAACCACACTTCAACTGCAATTACAATGTGTGAATGTGTTGCTTTGCTTACAAAGTATTTCAAACACAAGCTCAGTGATAACAAATATTCTCTAAAAACCCAGGAGATCATTTAAATCCAAGCAAACTGTCTATGAACAGATGAAACCCACGACTCCGAGTGTGCTGCAAAGATCCCACCAAGAACAGAGGTGGAAATAACCTGAAGAAGGTACCACAGAAAGAGACGGCAGTGGGGGTGTCATCATTGCTGTCCTGCAGTAAAAAAATATAAACATATGAAGCATTGCTCGTTTACTCGCAGTGTCAGCGTTGTCTTTTTCCATTACATGCTTTATAGACTGTATAGATAATGCCTACGACTGAAGTAGGCAGTACTTTGATTTTGCCTGGAAGAGTCGAATAATCCATAAAACCCATGAGAGCACAACCAATCACAACACACAAATATCGTTTCCATGCATGGATGTTTTCAAACTGAAATGAAAATGCAATTATCATTTCACTTTCACATTCTGGGTGTTCCTACATTCACCCATCTACCGGATATATAAAAATGTGGTATTTCTTATCAAATATTTGTGTACGCCATATAGACTCACTCACAGTGGACTATGTCACAGCAAACAAAGAGCAGAGAGCCAAGAGCGACAAAGGTCCCTGCATTTCCGTTGTTTCTACCATCGGGTATAAAACACCAGGACATGACCACAAGTTGAATTCAAACATAATACAATATGCACAGTCATGAATACGCTGACAGTGGTGCTGGTCACATCGCAGGCGCTACATGGAGTCACTACATCAGTCTAAATGAACAGGTTTGCAGGTCCGGGTCACTGCTGTGTGCATTTAAGCAGAGATGCCCAGACTGTTGACTTACAAGGAAGCACCTCAGCTGGGAGGCATCCACGAGGCATGATAGTCAGGTCCCTGAACCACTTCAGCAGGCTCCTGTGGATGTGGACAGCCTTCAGAGGCAGCTCATACCTGCAACCACAGCTCACAGACAGAGCAGATCAATCAGTAAATCAGCAGCTTTGCATTCACATTCAGGTCTCTCTCGATCACAGATAGTTACAGTGCCCACATTACTGCAGACGCTGCACCGATCCATCCACCAGTCTCCTCCTTTCTCCCTCGCTCACAAACCCCAAGATACTTAAACTCCCTCATTGGGGCAGCATCTTACTCCCAGTCCAGAGTGCTGCCGCCGTCCTGTTGTTCACATCCTCAGTCTGGTAACCGCTGATTCTCCAAGCAAACATCTCAAACAAAACAAAGTAGAACGTCCAAACATCTTGTCTCACTTGGCGAGCATCACAAACAGTATTCGTCACAACTTCCTGACTCTTAAGAAGATAATACCCTGATAGTTTAATAGTTAGTTGCAGAAGCAAACCACTAATCCTCAGATACGGCGTGCGTGCACAGGTGTGGTTTTTGGATCACAAAGCAGTGGTTTCATCGCACCTCTCAGCTCTGATTTAACTCCTCACATGAACATTTCAGTCTCTACAAAAAGGTCAAAGCCGGCCGTCACCTCAGCACCTGCACGCGGCGTGTTAACGTCAGGCGTCCAGTGTAAATGTGCAGTCAGTGCTGCATGTGCGCACACACGGAAACACACCTGCTATTATGTGTATGATAATGTTTGTGTCTGCTGCCCTGCAGCCTGGCATTAATACAGAGGACTCAGGGTTACTGCGACCTGTGTTCCCATAATGCCAGGCTTTACCACGCGTGTGTGTCTGCGTGTGACGTCTGTCATTCTGCACAGCGACAAACACAACAGAGTTAAAACCGTCTGTTGTTAACACGCGGCAGACACTCGCTTCCTCCGTCTCTTGTTGCTGCTTGATGACTAAGTCGCCTGCTGCTCTTTGTTCCAGTCACACAACTTTTCATCAGCTCGAGGTAAGAGCCTGAGAAAATGAGAATAATTCAGCTTTTATGGGTACGTGATGGGAAGTGTGTGAGGTTTCAGTCAGCTGGGACTGGAGGGAACATTTGTCCTTTTGTTTTGGGTTTACGTGGAGATTTCTGTGATGGGCTGAAAAGACCTGAAGTGGAAATGGACAGTAGTTGGACTATACTGCTTGACTTTTGCTTACGCACAATTAATAAAGAGGTGTGTTGATCAAGTACTGAGGCCAAGTATTTATTTTACTTGAAATGCCAATTTTCACATTTTTAAGAGAAAAAACTGCATATTTATATATATGCATATATTATTTATATATATTATTTAAAAAAATAATTTCTATTAGAAATAAGTTAAAGTTTGCCTGATATGTCTTACTCCTACATCACTGTATTTCCAGGTAAAACTGCACATTGTATGTAACTTTGCTTTTCTGAAGGCTTCAGTTATTAGTCATGCAGTAGATTAAGAGATTACAGTAAGGGTGGCGTTAAAGATGAAAGATTTCCAAGTGTAAGCTTTTTCTAATCTGCTAAGTCTGGTAATCTATAGTGAGGATTATCAGCATGTTGACAATAACAATCATCAGCTGGCATTAAAACCTTTGAAGAAGTCACTCCGGGTACTTCTTGAGTTTGGACTTCTTTTCAGGTTCTTGGAGAAGTTTCACTGTTTATCCATCCAAGAGGTTTGTTCAGGTCTAACAGCTGGTGGAGACTCTCAGGTATTTACTCGTTGTTGGAGAGTCACCTTGCAGAGGGTTCAACCCTATAATCATGAGAATCATTAGGGGTCACAGGGGCCAAGGTGGGAATCAAGGCGTGGGTCACTAAAGTGAATTTCTTATGAGTCACTGATCGCCCTACAGTCATGTGAGGCATTGAGGCATTAGGAGCGCATTGGCTAAGGTGTGAGTGGAGATTAAATTGGATGAGAAGGGATCTCAGGACAGCATTAAGTGGAATTTCTGGTGAAGCAGAGGTGGTGCGTTCACTGTCCACCGTAGTCTTGGGATGGCCTGTCTGCCTGCAAAAAGCTGATGTCAGATGGAGGCGGTGCACAAATGGAGGCCTGTATGTGGACCGACTAGTGTGTGCGTCACTCTTGCTTGTACTGCTGTTGGTCCATTCATCAACCGCAGAGAAGAGCGAAAGGGTTGCAGCGGGCAGATTTGATTGGTAACAACAATGAAAAGTATCCGTGATTAAAGGTGTTGGTGGGACTAAAGTGCACCTACTTACATGATTACAGGGCGGCTCTGCGAGTCTCTGGGCCGCCTGCATTGTGTCCATGAGCCTGTAGAACTGAAATATCCTCTCAGATGAAATGTGGAACATCTTTGTTAAAATTTTAAAAAGGTGAATGAAACAAGGATTTAGATGAGGATTTTCTGAATGGTCACATAAAGTAAACTGACAGCGTCCATTAAGACGTTTTAAAACATTTATTTGGGTGCTCATTTTGTTCATGACTTCAATGGCATTTAGCATCAAGGACTTTGTTAGTTTGAAATCAGACTTATTTGAAATATTTAAATGTGGCTCCTCACATATATGAGAAGAAATGCGTGATTGTTTCAGATGATGGATGAAGAGGCCACCAAGCGTTACCTTCGGGTGAGCGACGTTGGGCTGCAGCAGGAACAGGCTGAGGTACCACCGACTGTTCACATCACACAAAACATCCACCTATTAAAACCACACACGTGGAGTCACGTGGCCTACAACTTTATCTTTCCTTCTATTTCTGCTCTGACATGGTAAAGAAAACACAACTGCTCCAGCCATCAAA
>NW_024583405.1:59098-69630 GCF_018398535.1 Haplochromis burtoni
AGGCAAGCTACGGTTGTAGCCACAGCTGCCCTGGGGCAGACTGACAGAAGCGAGGCTGCCATATCGCGCCATCGGCCCCTCTGGCCAACACCAGATGAATAGATGTAAGCTGTCCAGTTTTCAACTGTTTTTAAAAAAAAAGACGCCATAGACCTACGGGTGCGGAGCGAGAGAGAGAAACTGTTTTGGCGCTAAGGTTTGGAAGGCATAATTTTTATAATGTAAGGTAAAGACCCTACAATAATACAAACCTATAATACCCTGTACCATAGGTGTCAAACTCTGGCCCCCGGGCCAAATTTAGCCTGCAGCCTAATTACATTTGGACCGCAAAGCCATACCAAATTACTATTAGAGCTGGCCTGCTGGTATTATACAGTGCATTTCCTGCTAATACTACAAATCCCAGAATACTCTGTTGGTGTTCTGGCGCATCAGTCACGACAGGACCCATTAACACCCTGGTCGTGTCCAAATTCATGGGCTGCATCCTCCTGAGGATGCATTTGTAGGCCGATTACGTCACAGCGACGCGCCGAAGGCTGTCGTAGACTCCTCCGAATGCAGCCGACAAATGTGTCCTCCTTTTCCCCGAATTTGAAGGATGGGTCGGGTGTGTCCTTTCTTTTTTTTCTTTTTTTTGCCTGTCCCGTTTGGATCTTTAAAAAAGGTGTATGATGAAAGTTTGCGACGTTGTGTGCCCAGAGAAAAAGCAAGCATTTTCAAATGTCAGCCTGAGCAGAAACACAGTAGCTGATCACACACCTGAAGTTGCCACCAATCTATATAACCAGCTAATGGAGAAGGAAAACAATTGTGTTGCATTCTCCATCTCTGTTGATAAGAGCAGTGATGCCTCTGATACTGCCCAGCTTTCAGTCTTCATCCGTGGTGTGGACTCAAATCTCTGTGTTACGGAGGAACTTTTAGGATTAAAATCAATGCATGGCACAACCACAGGGAAGGAAATATTTGATGAGGTTTCCAAATGTCCAACTGAAATGAAGCTGCCATAGGAAAAACTTGTGGGGTTAACGACAGATGGTGCAGATGCGAGCGGAGAACTGTGCAGGTGAGCTAACTGTTTATAACTGCATCATACATCAAGAATCACTTTGTGGCAATGCCTTTATGTGTGAGATCATGAGCGATCTCGAAGCTTCAGGGGCGGGGGCGTATCATCACAGACATGTATGCTGCAGTGAGGGCTTTTAAAACTAAATTGTGCCTGTGGCAGAATCAGATGCTACAAGGAAACCTGGGCCATTTTCCCTGCTGCCAACCAATGAACAGATCTCTACTGCTGTGTTCCCATGTGCACAGTTTGCTGAAAAACTCTGTGTACTCAGTGCTGAGTTTACCCGGCGATTTGCCAACTTTGATGCCCAGAAATGTCGATTTGAACTGCTCAGTAATCCTTTTGCAGTTGACGTTGCAAACGCACCAACAAACCTCCAAATGGAGCTGATTGAACTCCAGTGTAGTGACACGCTGAAGTCAAAGTATGATGCTGTGGGCACTTCACAATTTCCACATTTCATCCCTGACACAATGCCTGGGCTCCGCACCCACGCTGCTCAGATGCTCTCCATGTTCGACAGCATTTACCTATGTGACCAACTATTCTCCTCAATGAAGATGGCCAAAACATCTCACGGGAGACGTCTAACCGATGAACACCTTCACTCAATCCTGAGGATTTCCTCAGCTCAGAGCCTGAGCCTAGACATTGAGGAACTAGCATCCAAGAAGAGATGCCAGGTATCTGGCTTGGACACATCAGATCAGTGTGTAGCAAACTGAGCTATAATTAGCATTTTTGTTTGTGCACTTTTTCTTGCTACTCCCAGACATGGGCTTGAATGGTTTCACGTTCAATGATATTTTTATTAGATAAGTGGTTTATTATTGTTATTTTTATATTTATTATTAGCCTGGGGAAAAGGTTTACTGTTAAAATTTAATTCAGAAGGCTGAAAATACAATTTTTATTTAAGAGAAAAAATTTCACTGATATGTTATTTAATTGGAATTTCAATTTTGCATGTGTGCAATATTAAGTTATATATACTTTTATATAAGTTATATATCGTTTAAACTGAATATGGAACAAGCAAAGCTTGTCCCATATTCAGTTTTTCAGCAAAACTTGTTTGAGTCTATAAGAAAAGGTTCCTTATTATATATCTGGAGGAAGATTTTTTTCAATAAATATTAATGTTAGCCCACGACTTTGTTCCAGTTTGAAATTTTGGCCCACTGTGTATTTGAGTTTGACACCACTGCCCTATACTCTAATAACCCTACAGTCTGGTGCTACCAGATAATCTGGTATAGAATTTGTGCTCTGTCATTTCTCTGCTGCTTGTCTGAGCTAGTAAGGCTAACCTGGTTATCTAAGAATGGCGTGATTGCCAGTATGTGCAGTCAGACTTTACTGAAAGAAAATCTAACTTTAACAGCAGAGTGGCTTAGCATGGCTAAGCTGTGATATTCAACACGCCACCAAACCTGCCTCCCAAGCCCAGCCCCTTGAATTCAAGAGTGAAACTGATTGTGTTGGAGCGACTTGCCTCTGATAAGGTTTGTGCACTTCTGTATTTGGCGTCTCAGGTTTCAAGTCAGATCCTGTATCCTGTAGTTGTTTTTCTCCACAACGCAGAGTCAGCATGGATGGATGTCTGGGACAGCAGTGACACAGAACAATGACTGGATACTTGTCCTTTGGAGCAATACAGAAACACTAATGTAACCCGAAGAATGAACAACCAGGAAGTAAGTGCCGTGATAATGAAGCAAACATAGCTGTTAGCTTAGTTTGTATTCACAAAATGAACTTTATCCAGTTGTCTGCCATGACTCTGTCGCTCCGGTGCAATTTGTAATAGTATTATAAATGCAGTGAGTATAACACACAGTACTTAGATGATATGCTGTGAATAAATAAAAGTTTTCTGATGCGTCAGACATCAGCAAACACCACTGAAACAAACTTTGAGGGTCCTGCTTCGGCCAAAGAGAGGAAGGTGATCCACTTCTCCAGCGGTGAAACTCTTGTAGTTGAAGACAGCGAGGAGGAAGAGGTGGAGACGTCAAACAAAACTCCCTTTGAAGAACCTAAACAGAAGGTGGGTATCTGTTTGGGGGGGTGGGGGAGAGACTTGTGGTGAATGTTTAGCAACAGTCAGTTCATGTGATTGCTTCTGTCTTTTTTCTTCTCAGACTCGGCTATCGTTCAAGAATGTGGCCATTCTAGTTGGGAGGTTTTCACTGCTGGGTATGCCATGTGACATAATCAATACAGAAGCCAAGTGACTGTAGAGAAGGCCCTGACTTTAGCTTTTTGTGCAGGCTTCACTGAGTCTCCACATTTTCTGTTTCCAAATTCAGCCTGTGACTTCCTTGGGGAAAGATTGGCTGGTGCTCTTGGACTCAGTGCAGCCAAATACCAGTACGCCATAGATCGTTATCAACATGATCACAAGGTAATGTGTTCACAAACATTCAAGCAAAAAATAGAACTTACTCTATCGTCTATCTTATAAAAGGAAAATAAGTTCACTGTTTAACCCTCTTCAGACAACAAACAGTCGAGCTTCAGATGACCTCAAGAAGGGACAGGCAGAGACCGTGACACTCTCTCCCAGGTCTGATTGGAGTCATTACGGGGCCACAGGAGATGTAAGCTGTCCTGCCAATCCCCAGGAGAGCTCTGATGAGAAACAAATGGCTGGAAAAGAAGGATGTCACAACAAGGGCTATCAAGCGGACGAGGAGCACTTGAAATGAATCTCAGAGAAGAAAAGCAAAAGAATGTGAAGTCCCCAGGATGGAATGTTACAACAACGTGAAGAATAAAAAGCTAACAAAACAAACTAAAACATTTTCTGTGTCTAACTACCAGTGCAAGCTTTTTTCACCGTTTATTCTTCCCAATCCTGGCAAAACTGAGATTCTTACTTCAGCCCCTTTGCCAACAATATCACTGTCTTATTTTTGACCAAAAATTAAGATGAGATTGAGCTCATCCAGTCTTATTACCTTTACTTAAGAAATAATGCAAAAATCAGACCTTCTTTGATTCCCAGTAAGGTCGAATCTCTAGTAAACACTTTCATTTTCTCCTGTCTTGATTATTGTAACTCTCTACATCTTATTCCTCCTTAATCCATCTTCAGTTGGTCAACAAAGCAACAGCTAGACTGCTATCAAGAACTAGCCTGCATGTGATTTGATTTAATTTAAAAAAATGTTATTAACAGCATATAACTCCAAAAACATTAATAACCTCCGGCCTCTTCAAAAATGTCAACATCCATTGAACTCTACTGTCAAATATCCACCAGTCTTGATCAGTATGGCACTTCTAAATGTCCGCTCTCTGTGAACAAGTCTTTTATTATTAATGATTTAATTTTAGATAATAAACTTGACTGTTTATTTTTAACTGAAACATGGCTGGGCTCGGATGCACCAGTTGTTCTCACTGAGGCCTCCCCACCAAATTTTAATTTCTCTTTTTCTATTAGAAGTGGTGAGAGAGGTGGTGGGACTGCATCTTTAGCCAACAACACACTCACCACCAAACACATTTTATTTGATCATTTTACCACTTTTGAATTCCATGCTATTGTTTTCAGCAGCCCTCCAGTTTTATCTGTCACAGTTTATAGACCACCTAAAGACAGCGCTGCTTTTATCAAGGAATTCTCAGAATTTTTAACAAACATACATTCAAAATATAACATGATAATTTTAACCGGTGATTTTAACCTGCACATAGATAATCCTTCTGACCCTGCAGCAAAAGAATTCTTAAACATTCTTCACTGTTTGGATTTTACCCAGCACGTCACGCAGCCGACTCACAACAGAGGACACACTCTGGACCTGGTCATCACCCATGGGCTGTCCACCAGCGTGTCCTCTGTTGTTGACTTGGCTGTCTCTGACCACTACTGTGTGTTTTTTAACATCACCGGTTTTATTCAGCGGGAGACCTCGGTGCGAACTGTGAGGAGGCGCTATCTAACCTCTGAAGTGGCTGCAAATTTTACCAGGGTTTTAGACGAATGCCCCCCTGTGATTTTACCTGCACCCTGCGATTTGATTTTTAATCATTTCAACAGCAAACTGAAGAAAAGCCTTGACTCCGTTGCTCCACTCACCACCAAAAAGATTAACGTAAAACATGCATCACCCTGGAGAAACGAAGAAGTCAAAAAACTCAAAAGAAATTGCAGGGCAGCAGAAAGGAGATGGAGGAAAAATAAAAATACTATCAACCATCAAATATTTTGCGAGCAACTTAAAATGTACAATAATACATTAAGGAAGTCAAGAAATTCATACTTCGCCAAAATAATCAGTAATAACAAAAATAATCCCAAGGTCCTCTTTTCCACCATAGATCATTTATTTAACCCTGATTTTAAAAGCTCCAAAAGAACCCCCACAGACTCGCTCTGTGAGCAGTTTGCAGACCACTTCAGGGGAAAGATCAGCGCCATCAGATCTGATATTTTATCTAATCGCGATATGATTGTAAACACATCTGAGGGCTCGATTGTACCTGAGGAGACACTGGACAGCTTTGTCCTGGTTAATGCTGAGAACCTTCAGAAAGTTTTCTCCACAGTGAGACCCACCACATGTCTTTTAGATCCAATCCCTTCTTCACTCTTTAAAACACTTTATGGATTTTTTGAGGCTGAGCTTTTATACATGATGAATTGCTCTCTTCAGTTGGGTGTCTTCCCTGCTGCCTTTAAAACGGCGGTGGTGAGGCCCCTTCTGAAGAAGAGCAATTTGGATTGTAATGATTTTAATAACTACAGACCTGTATCCAACTTACCATTTTTAAGTAAAGTCTTAGAAAAACTTGTTTTTACTCAGATTACTGATTTTCTCAATGATAGACAGATCCTGGAGATATTCCAGTCTGGATTTAGGGTGAACCACAGCACAGAGACTGCTCTCCTAAAGGTTTTAAATGATCTTAGATGTAACTGGGACGCCCAAAAGCTCTCAGTCCTGGTGCTACTGGATCTAAGCGCAGCCTTTGATACAGTAGACCACGCTATTCTTTTAAACAGACTGAAACACATGGTGGGCCTCTCTGGTGCTGTACATAACTGGTTCACTTCCTATCTCTCTGACAGAACTTTTATGGTGAGTATGGATACATGCTCCTCTAAGATCCATAAAATGACATGTGGTGTGCCTCAAGGGTCGGTTCTAGGCCCTGTACTTTTTAATTTGTATATGCTCCCTCTCGGCGGTGTCATCAGGAGGCATGGAGTGAACTTCCACAGTTACGCTGATGACACGCAGCTGTACATCTCCGTGTCTCCTGATGACACCAGACCAATGGATGCCCTTTTTAACTGTATTTTAGATATAAGATCTTGGATGGCAGAAAACTTTTTACAGCTTAACCAGGACAAAACTGAAGTTTTAATCGTCGGTCCCGAGGCTCAGAGAGAGAAACTCTTGTCTAAATTAGAGGCATTTTCACTATGTCCTTCGCTACAAGTGAAAAACCTGGGTGTTATTTTTGACTCTGAGCTTGGTTTTATCCCACATGTTAAACATGTAACCAAAATTGGATTTTATCATCTAAAAAATATAGCCAGAGTCCGCCCTATTCTCTCTCGGGCCAACACGGAGATGCTGATGCATGCTTTTATTACCAGTCGCATTGATTACTGCCCTGCTCTCTGGTCTCCCCAAAAAGAATATTTCACCTTTACAACTTTTACAAAACTCTGCAGCCCGTGTGCTGACAAAGACCAGAGGGCGGGCCCACATTACACCGGTTTTAGAATCGCTGCACTGGCTCCCCGTGTGTTTCAGGATCGATTTTAAAGTTCTTTTATTGGTCTTTAAATGTCTTAATGGTCTCGGGCCTTCTTATCTTTCAAATCTGCTTCTACCATATGAACCCTCGTGGACTCTGAGGTCCTCTGGTACTGGCCTTTTGATTGTTCCTAAAGTCAGGACACATACTCACGGAGAGGCAGCTTTTCAGTGGTATGGTCCTCGTCTGTGGAACAGCCTGCCGGAGGAGGCTGGCATATCTCGGAGGGGGCTCTCTGCACCGGGGTTGTGATCGACCATGGCTGCTGTGGCTCTGTGGGTCTTCTCAGGCTGGCTGGGGGGCTTCTTTGCATCCCTCTAGCTGTGTGCCCGGCCTGGAGGCTGCGGTCTGTGACCAACTCCCGGTACAGACGGCTCCGTGTGATAGTGTTCCCTCACCTGGCTCATGTGTGCCCAGCTCAATTTTACTTCTCAAGTGTGTGTGTGTTGCACACTTGGACAAATGACACTTCCAGGCGTGCATGAGTTCAGAATCGTTCTCTTTACTTGCTCATTTGCAACTGCAAATACAAAACACAAGCACTTCAGTTCAGCGTAGCTGCACTCTGCAGGCTATCTGTGCAGTAGAACACACAGGACCCCAAAGCTGCCCGATTCAATGCCGGCGTGAGCGCCATCAATGATGATTCCCACAATCATCATTGATCAGAATATCCTAGCTGGATTGCCAGTTATCACAGTATGTGTCAGAAATAGTAATAAAGAACTGAACGCATAACATAACAATGATAAGAATGCATGAAATTATGGAGAGGGGGGGCAATATCTATTACAATACTTCCATCTTTCCATCTGTGCCCACCCATTACATGAGTCCCACATGTGCGTGTGTGTGTGTGTGTGGGGGGGGGGGGAAGGGAATGTGTGTGTATGTATGTGTGTGTATGTATCCATGACCTGTATCCTCAGCCTATCAGGTCAGCTGGTTTTCGGATTTGTTCTTATGGGGTGCTCTCTCTATAGGTTGGCTTTACCTTATCTTTTGCCCCATTATTTGTGGCCCTTTGGATAAAAAAAGACACTAGAAATACGTGGACCTATTTATAAATGCAAACAGAGTCAACCACACACATATTAGAAGAACAAACTGTGAAGCAATTTGTAACTGTTTTTAAAAAGTGCTTAGCAACTAAATAATATTACTGTTTATATAATTGTCAGAATAAAGTGAATTTTAAATTATAAATTATAGATGCTAAAGCATGGTTGAATCCTCATAAACTAAGCGTTGTTGCTTTTTAAACATTATGAAAAGTGATATCAAAATTTAATACGCGCATTAAATATAAGAAGTTTCCGACGAGGATGGGATTCGAACCCACGCGTGCAGAGCACAATGGATTAGCAGTCCATCGCCTTAACCACTCGGCCACCTCGTCTGAATACACAATCGGGACATGCGCATAGTAATATCAATATTCAATGGCTGCCACTTAAAATACCGACAGTGGGCAACACTATTTTTCTAAGGTTTCACACCATCGTGTTTTAGCATGTTAGGCTAAATGTGACACTGCCGTTAGCCACCTTGCTGACATTAGCAATATGACAACACAAAAGACAGTGGCTACAACTACCTAAACACGGAAAATGCGTAGTGTGGACACATGTCGGTATCGTCTCCGTCTCCTCGTTGTATTTCAACCAAGTCCAAGACTGTTTTTGGCATCTGAGCGGATTAGGCGAGAATAGCAAAAGCCCACCCTTTAGATAAACATTGATATATGCCACTTTTTTAAAAGCTGCGTTTAAATCAGTGACGTACCGAGTGTTGACACATGCCGTTGTCTGTGCTGCGTTTGGGGGCGTTTCTGTAATACGACACAGATAACATCGTAAAAGTTGCAGCACTGCTGCTTTTATCTGTCCATCTGTGCAAACGTAGGGAAATGAGGACCATATGATCAATGGAAAATTCTGTGTACCATCGCCAACAGCAAAGATAAGAGCGTGACTGTTTTCAGGGTTGGATTGAACTGTAGGTTTTAACTAGCTCCTTCACCTCTTTGTGTGGATTTAGCGTAAAAAGTGTCCACTCTACCACCGGGGTTACGTATAGCTTTACGTAGCATGTACCGTAGTGTCGAGCGCCGTACTGGTAAAAACTGGGTATCTGTCCCCATCTAGCGATTAGATTAGGTCATAAAAAATAAACGTCTGACTTTAAATACCCACAGGAAAATATAGACAATCGAGACTTTAACTTAAAACCCACAACTTTATCAAATTGCCTACACGTTTGAAAACACCTGAAGAATAAACCATAGGGAGAGTGGGTCTTATGCTTTGAATATATCACATAAAAAAAAAAAATCAGCATTTGTGCTCCTGAACGATTGCTGCGCTGAATTCTGGGTTGCCATCAGAGAATCTAATAATACCCAGGAAATAGCCTAAGACAGGAAGTGTGGAGATATTCACGCCACCTCAGGCTGATGCACATGTGAAAACACCCACAAATCAGTAACAATTTGAGTCAAAGTCCCTCAGTTACTGTTTACAGCTGGCATAAAACTACTCCACTTCCAAAGGTCGTATTATATGTAAACCAAAGAAGCAGCATTTACTTGGAGACATGCTGCATCATGATGGAGAGAGTGCTGTTATTGTTGGGATTAGTGGTTCTTCACACTTCATACACTGTAAGTATCCATTCAGCATTTCTAGGGAGACTTAAAAGAAGAGACTGAATGTTTACCCGCACGTCTTGGTGTGTGTGTGTGTTTTGCAGATACCAGTTTCCCCTGAAGTACACGGTATGTGCAAAGATGATACTTGAAAGGCTCTTAATCTTTAGAGATGTGGAAAGACTTTGAGTCAAGTCTGTTTGCGTTACAGAGGTGTATGAGAATGGAGAAGATGAGAATCCTATCTTAAATTTAGGTGAGATATGTTTCAACACGTAATGGTTCCAAAATCAAAACTGTTGCATACTTGGTGCTGCTGATGATACAGTTAAACACAATCTCTTTTTCTTTTTTTACCGTGCTGTAGGATCAGATGCCGACCTGTTTGAAGGGGACGGCACTCATATTTACTACAGTCATAAACTGTGACACCAATGGTTTTGGTGGACTCAGCGGTGCATTCAGGTTCAGGCTTGATGGCGAAGTTTCCCAGAGGAACACTAATGTCCAAAGAGCTTAGAGGCACTATATACCTTTAGTTATTAACATTTTATATACTTATCCTTGTACTGTCTAATGTTTATCAAGAATGTGTGGGTAACCTTTTTTTGCTTAGACAAAAATCACAGATAGTACTTGAAAACAGTTGGTAATTTCCTTAGTTACTTTGGAGGGGTTATGTCATAACTGGTGACTTGATTTTCAAGCTTTGTACGTTTGCAGTTATAATTTGTTATCAAAAACTTCCTCTCCCATAGGTGCTTCTCTAGTGTTGGTGACCAGCAGACAGGTTGTCTTGTCACTGGGACCAGGCTGTGACCACAGTGGTTGAGCACGAGCTGCTCCCAGTGGCGTGTCTAGAAAATTTTTGTTAGGGGGGCCAGGTAGGGGCACAGATTTGGAGAAGGGTGGCAGATGTAATTGGCAGATAATGTTAAAAACAATTCTACCAACCGTTAACCATAATTCAATAACCCTGTAAACCTAACAACCGAATGCGCTTTTAACTCTTATTAGAATGAGATT
>NW_024583405.1:70601-72291 GCF_018398535.1 Haplochromis burtoni
GTGCTGCTGTTGTTTAGCGCGACATCCGCTGGTTTCCTCTTTCTGGCGCAAAGTGGGCGATAAACAAGAGAGACAATCAGCTGATCATTGATCAGTTTCATGATTGAAGTAGCAATAGAAGAGGGAGGGGAGATAAGAGAAGAGGCAGCTGTAAAGACAGAATAACTCCAGCTTTGTGTCTTTTCCATTCTAGCTAAAGTCCGGGACAAACTGCGTCTCTTCTCAGCTCAATACGAAACGCGTAATATTTTCTCTGAATGGGGGGATGATTCCATTTTTTAAGGAGCTGTTGGCAACTCTACTAACTAACCTTATGAATAAAATAAAGTTCACTATCAGTAACATCATAGCAACAGAACAGCTGTATAGAAACTCGTCATGCTAGCTCACGCAGTATGAGGTATTGCAACTGAGGGTAAAAAGTCAGCACAACGAAAATAAACTCCACCTAAACTTGGTTTATATCTGACCCAGATAGACTGCAGGTCATAACTTCTTACCTGAAGTTGAATTCACCTGACACTTGGACCGGCGGCCACCTCGGGTCTCTCCTCCTGCCTCACCTTCCCTCATCCACCTGTTGCCTCTGTGGAAGCTCCGCCATAGCCACCACCGTACAACACTTGTGTCAAGCCAGCCTCCAATTCGAGACTTGCAGTCAAGCCAGCCTCCAGTTTGTTTTACGTTCCCTGTGTATTCAAAGTATTACGGGAATGGATGTGGAAACCGGATTTCAAAATAAAAGTCAACTTCGAGTGAATTAACAGATATGTTAAGAACATAATAACATATAATTTAGGCTTCTTTTTTTTTTACAAACTCTAATGTTAGATCTATATGACACAGCCTTGTACCCTAATTGTGCCCTGTCACTATCAAGGCCATCTTATTTTGGATTTCAAAGTAAAAGCCCTGTGAATCTTCATTTTTGAACTACTCTTTCAATGACTTAATAATGCTCTTAAAAGCAAAAGTCGTATTTCCAAATACCATTTGGACTTTATATCAACACTTTCCAACCACAGTCTTTTTCACAGTGATACCATATCAATATCAAGTCAGTCTGATTTTGCCTTTCATAGTAATGGCCCTTTGAAATTGCCAATATTTGACTTAATCCTCTAGATCAACAGTATACAGACCCACAGTGATACCATATCAATATCAAGTCATTCTGATTATGCCTTCCAAACTAAAAGCCTTTTCAAATTGTCCACAATTGACCTACCTTTCAGTGATTTCAAAATGCTCTAAAATGGCAAATTCCTGTTTCCACAGCATAATTCCACTTTAGATCAACAGTATACAGACCCACAGTGATACCATATCAATATCAAATCAGTCTGATGTTGCCTTCCAAAATAAAAGACTTTTCAAATTGCCGATATACGACCTACTCTTTTAAAGAATTCAGAACACTCTAAAAATGAAAATTGCTCTTTCCACAGGATGAATCTATGTTAGATCAAAAGTGTACAACCACACCATGGTACTATGTTAATTTCAAGTCATTCTGATTTTGCCTTCCAAAATAATGGCCTGTTGAAAATGCCCATAACTTACCTAACTTTCAGTGATTTCAGAATGCTCTAAAAAGGAAGATTTCAGTTTCCACAGGGTAATTCCACTTTAGATCAACAGTATACAACCTCACGATGTTACCATGTCAATTTCAAGTCAGTCTGATTTT
>NW_024583405.1:72311-75269 GCF_018398535.1 Haplochromis burtoni
GCGTTACCTTCGGGTGAGCGACGTTGGGCTGCAGCAGGAACAGGCTGAGGTACCACCGACTGTTCACATCACACAAAACATCCACCTATTAAAACCACACACGTGGAGTCACGTGGCCTACAACTTTATCTTTCCTTCTATTTCTGCTCTGACATGGTAAAGAAAACACAACTGCTCCAGCCATCAAACTAGCCCAGTACGTGTGACCAGTTTGTCATCCAAGACCGGAGATGGTCACTTTAAAGTCTGTTTGAGATAACAAACAGGGTGCTTCTTCTGTACCTGTGAAATCTCTCCCACACCACTGGCAGCTTGAACATGTGATGTAAGGCAGGATGGATCCACGGTCTGACCCTGCCTGAATGTTGCAACAGAAACTGAGACTCATCAGACCAGGAAATGTTTGTCCAACCATTTACTGTCCAATTTTGATGAGTCTGTGAATTGTAGCTTTAGTTCTTAGCGCTCTGGAGTGCAACCAGTGCAGACTTCTGTTGACTGCTAGCTTCAAAGTTCAACACGCGCTCTTCTGCATGCCTATGATCTAGCGTTGCCTTCTTGTTAGCTTGAAGCAGTCTGACCTCTGACATCACTGAGCCATTTTCATCCAGAGACCTGAAGACCATTGGATGTTTTCAGATGATTCTCTGCAAACCTTAGAGTTGGCTGTGCAGGAAAATCCCAACAGATCAGCAGTTTATGAAATACTCTGATAACCAAAGTCTCTTTGAGTTTCAGCAGGTCATCTTGAGTCATCACCATGTGACTTGCTGATGTAATATTTGCATTCATGAGCAGTTGAACAACTGAATAACTGGCACAAGTTTCCTGACTGACAATAAAACAAGTGAGTGAGAATAAGGACCAGAGAGACCTGCCTGAGCTGTTGTAGCCTCAAAGCCAGACTTAACTATAAACTATGAATATGGGGAATGCAGAGGCCAAAAACCAACAGCGACTCAAAGCAGAGCTAATAAATGACCAGGAGCCATTGACCTGGAACTTGAAATGCTGACTGGCTGATGATCAGATGGATACCTCTGTTCAAGAAAAGAGGGCAGAGGATGTAACACTAATGATAATAAATCATAAACTATGTCTGGATTTCTTACGTATTTCATAGTTTTAATGCAGCGTGTTGATATTTCACTCCTCCACCGTCCACCTCCAGTTGGCCCTTGGCGCTTCAGTAAAGGTCATTTTAACCATATAAAATGAATGAAGGCCGGAGCAGTAACGCTATCACATGTCACAGTGGACCAATGTATGGCAACGACAGATCATAAAACAATTAACAGATTTAGAGGTACAGATAAGCTGCTATTTGGTCATAAAAAGTTGTTAAGTTCATGAAATTGGATCACCAAACATTAAACACCCGTGTACTTATTCGGTTATTCTTAGAAACAAAGTCAGCTTTACGTGCATGGCTGTCTGTCACATTTAAGCTGTAAATCACCGATGTGGCTGCAGAGTGTTTAGAAATCATCAAAGTTCTTCTGAAAACGTAAAAGGTTGGATACATCAACTGGAAACCAGCGGACTTTAGACATTAGTGAGGGTCCAGAGCCATAAAATGTCGAATGTTGACATTTTTCATGATCTGTATGTGTGTGTGAGAGGTGGGACAGTGTATCTGCTCGTTTAGTGACTGATGGGATGAAACAATAACTGTTTGTCTAGTAAACAGACAAACAGGAGGAAAACAAACAGGAATAGGTGTGCGTTCCTCTTTGACATGTGCTCACTCAGTCTCACGGTGGAGGCGTGGCCTTCCACAGGTTAGTGGGGCAAATGGGCAGACCAACAACAACCAATACCAGCACACCATAATGAACACACCCCAGTTTCTTGGCTGCGTTATCTGACTTTTAGGAGGTATGTCAGTAAGGAAGCCATCACATGACCCAATCAGAGATTACACCACACAACTACGTCACAATATTCAATAAAGGTTTTTGACCTTGGTAGTCATACGATATAGTAATGAAAAAAATAATCACTGACAAGTTTTTGCAGCACGAGCCCAATTAGTGTACTTGGTTCACAGCAGTTTGGTGCTTCTGCAGACGTTGTACTAACCTGCAGGAATGAGGTGGCTGGCCTTGTACTAGCCAGACTTTTAAAGCATGACTCTACTCAAAAACTGCGAAAGTAACTTTGTGGTATTTGGTTTATAGGTGATATATATGTTGCAGGAAGCCTAAACTGGATAAGTGGTTTAAATAATGCATGGATTTTTAAGATTTATGTGACATACAGAAGAGAGTTGATCCCATATGTTATGAGCTTGTTGGCACCTTCCGATCCTCCAAAGATGAGGCTTGTTATATATCTAAAGGGTGACCATAAGTTTTTCCATCAGGGCTTTCCAGCTTTGAAATGACCAACCTGAGGAGATAAGGCTCACAGAAGTATTGGTGTTTTGCTGTGATTGAATCCTTTATGATCTTTTACTGCCTTTGATTGTCTTTTTGAAATCAGCTTTCAATTAGTTTACAGTGCTCTCTGTTTTTGGTGGTTCTTCCATACCAGTTTTATTTCTCTTTACTTTTTTTTGGGTTTTCCTATTTCTTTCTGTTCATCTCATCACTTAAATGTTATAATAAAATTATTACTATTTTTAAAAAGATCTCTGAACACGAACAAAGTCCTGCATCTCTAAATCAGCAGTCTTTTGCCAACTTTTAAAGAAAATCTAGGAAGTATTGAGCAAAACATAAAGAGCAAACAGAGTAACTTCTAGGGCCTTAGTAATTCGTCAACCATTGAAATTCACTTGCTTCAAGAGGTTTGGCTGAAGAGGACAAAGGACAAAACCCTACAGCCCATGTCTTTAAACCCATTCTATCTCTCTCTCTCTCTCTCTCTCTCTCTCACTTTTGTACACATGCACGTTTCTGGTAAAGGTAGGGAGTAAAGTTCAGGCTGGTCAAGAGGACAGAGAGATCACCGTCC
>NW_024583405.1:75289-79892 GCF_018398535.1 Haplochromis burtoni
ATTCTAATGTCACCGAAAAGTATGGTCACCAACTCCACTGTTAGATTATATGCAATGATATGTGTTGGCACAAACTGGTATTAATTCATAGAAGCTGGAACTTTCCATTTAATGCCATTCTGAAGTTGTAGAAAGAGAAGCTCCTATAAACAAAGTCAAAAGGCTTGTACTCTGAAATGCAAAACGAGATTGATTTGAGATTGAGATGTTACCACTGTAGAGGTTGTGTATGGTTTGCATGAACTCCAATTACTTAGTGGAAACAATAATTGTCCTGTTAACAGCATCCGCGTTTAATTATTAAAAGTACCAAATGAACAATTATAATTCCGATACTGACGTGATAAAACTGTGGGGTTGTATACTGTCAATCTAGAGTGAAATGATCTTGTGGAAACAGCAACTTTGCTTTTAATGGGATTCTGAAGTCAGTGAAAGAGTGGGTCATACATGGACAATTTCAATGGACCATTACTTTGAAAGGCAAATTGACTTGATATTGATATGGTATCACTGTGGGGCTGTATACTGTTGATCTAAAGTGGAATTACCCTGTGGAAACAAGAATTTTCCTTTTTAGAGCAATTTGAAATCACTGAAAGGTAGGTCAATTATGGACAATTTAAAAAGGCTTTTATTTTTGGTGTGGAAACAAGAATTTTTCATTTTAGAGAATTTTGAATCGTTAGAAGATTAAGTCAAATATTGGCAATTTCAAAGGGCCATTACTATGAAAGGCAAAATCAGACTGACTTGATATTGATATGGTATCACTGTGAAAAAGATTGTGGTTGGAAAGTGTTGATATAAAGTCCAAATGGTATTTGGAAATACGACTTTTGCTTTTAAGAGCATTATTAAGTCATTGAAAGAGCAGTTCAAAAATGAAGATTCACAGGGCTTTTACTTTGAAATCCAAAATAAGATGGCCTTGATAGTGACAGGGCACAATTAGGGTACAAGGCTGTGTCATATAGATCTAACATTAGAGTTTGTAAAACAAAAAAGAAGCCTAAATTATATGTTATTATGTTCTTAACATATCTGTTAATTCACTCGAAGTTGGCTTTTATTTTGAAATCCGGTTTCCACATCCATTCCCGTAATACTTTGAATACACAGGGAACGTAAAACAAACTGGAGGCTGGCTTGACTGCAAGTCTCGAATTGGAGGCTGGCTTGACACAAGTGTTGTATGGTGGTGGCTATGGCGGAGCTTCCACAGAGGCAACAGGTGGATGAGGGAAGGTGAGGCAGGGATACACAGGGAACGTAAAACAAACTGGAGGCTGGCTTGACTGCAAGTCAAACAACTGAGTTAATTTTACACATCGGCCAGCATCTGGCCAATCCACCACCTCTCATTGTTCATGCAAAAAATAAATAAATAAGTCATCAGCCCACCGTGCAAATGTCCGACGGCTAGTCCAGCTATGTTAACTTGTTAACCTTTCGCCGAAAAAATGTTTTCTGCGGTGCCGTCTTTCGTGCTTGGCTCTCCTACCTTTGCTAACATGATGCAGAAGCCGGTGCTGCATTCACTTACCCTCGGATATCTGAGCTTCACTGTGAAACCATAATCGTACATTTGATATTTCATTAAATTTTATTGTTTTAGCTTCGGGGTGGCACCTGGGGTGGCCAGTCTGGTTGGGGGGGTGGCCTGTGCCCCCCCAGGCCACCCCGCTGGACACGCCACTTGCTGCTCCATGCTCTGGGATTTTACCGTGAACAGTCCCGCATGGACAACATCTGGCTGGACCAGGTTACGTCAGGTATATGTAGTTCTTTCATTCTTTTCAGCCATTTTCTATGTAGAAATTGACTCAAAAAAATATTAGGATAAAGTGTACTGCTGCATAGATAGTTACACTAGCAAACCCTGTGCTGTGCACAAGAGGCAGGGAACACGCAAACATACATGCTACGATCATTATAGTGTAATGCTATGATGCATTGTATTGTGACACATAATTGAAGTGTCAAATGTACAGTTATTTATGATTGCTTTTTTATGATAACATTTATTAAATAAGAGAACATTTCCTGCAGGACTTCCACATAACTTCAACAAATACAATGACGACTTCATCACTGATCAAAACACTGCATACGACTATGAGTCCGTCATGCACTACAGGCACTTCTCCTCCAACAAGAATGAATCCATCCCCACTATCACCACCAAAATCCCAGAGTTCTACAATTTTATTGGCCAGTACCTTGATTTCAGCAAGATGGACACCCTCAGGCTCACCAGGATGTGCAACTGCTGTATGTATATGTTGTCACACTGGGCTTCAATAAGTCGACTTTTTTTTTTAAAATCTGACAGCTATAGGACTGTGTAAAACACATTCCTATGTGCATACCCCTCCTCTCATTCTCATACAGCCGGGCCGCTCACCCTGCTGGATCAGTGTACCTTTGAGTATGCAAGCATTTGTGGGATGATCCAGGCCTCTGATGATGTGAAGTGTGTCTACACTCAGAGCTCTGCAGGCACACTGGATCACACACTCCTGGGGCAATGCAGAGGTCTGAATAATGTCTCTTCATGTTTACTGTAATTTCAGAGGGAATTAAACATTATTATAGATTGTCTTATATTTATTTGTTTTTTTAGATGCTGGATACTTCATGCACTTCAACACTATGACTGGGGAGCCTCAGGAGTCTGCTATGCTGGAACCTCGAATCCTCTACCCCAAGAGGAAGCTTCAGTGTCTGCAGTTCTTCTACAAGATGACAGGGGGCCCCGCGGACAGGCTGGTTGTATGGGTCAAGACAGATGATGGCACAGACACTGTTTGCAGGATGAAGAAAATACGCACGTTTTATGGTATTTGTTAAATAAGCAGATTAGCAAGGATGAGCATTTCATAGAAAATGCCTTAAGCTTCCTCATGAAGTTGAAGCAAATGTCTGAACAAACAGCTTTGCATCGAGGCAAATGTTCATTGGAACATTTGCTTAACTTCTCAGCAGAATAAAAATGACATTCAAATGATGTTATTTCAAGTCATACTCCCAACATAAACCATCCCAACAGTTAACGCGTTCTCTCAGGTACAGCACAGATGAAATGTTTCTGTTGTGTCTTTATTTTCTGTGTCTGCTAGTCTGGTTGGTTTAACCAATAGATTGAGCAAGACAAGTGGTTTCTTTTTCTTCTTTTAGTCTCTTCTGACTATGGTGTACCAGGTCAACTGCTGGTTCTTACGTCACAATTTGCATGCACAAACAAAAATTAAAAAATGGAAAGTTGCGGTTCTTCGAACTGTGGAGGGTTGTTGAAAAACTATTTTCCACTTCCTGATTTCTTGGAGGGTTTTTTTTGCATATTTGTCACACAGAGATAACCTGAGTAAATACACAAATGTGTTTTTAAAAGGATTATTTTCTTTATTAAGGGGAAAAACTTCTATAGAACCCCGCCACAATGAAAACTGTGCTGCTGTTATAGGAAGACAAAGGAAGGGAATAGCGGGAAGTTCTGGTAGGATGCAGTGTTAGAGAAGAAAAAGCAGGAGTGTGGAGGTGAGAGTGATGAAACGAATGTAGGTAGATGTAGTGTGTGAGTTTGAAGCTGGTGACATTGAATGTCTGTGCATACACTCCTCAGGTTGGATGTCAGTTAGAAAAGAAATAGAGGAATTGAGTGTACCCAGGAGGGGGGATGTGGACTTGAGAAGAGATGTAAGTGAAGCTAACAGAGGAGATGAGGAGGTGTTGGGTAGGTATGGTTTTAAGGAGAGAACAGCAGAAGGACACATAGTAGTGGATTTAGCAAAAAGGATGAAAATGGCTGCAGGAACAACACATTTAAGGAAGAGGGAGGAACATAGGGTGATGTACAAGAGTGGAGGAACTGCACACAGGTGGAATACATCTCTGCAGAAGGTGCAGTGTGCCGGCGAGTTAGCCGGAAAGCCGACGGACATCAGCGCTGAACCCACACTTCCAAACACATCGCAGCTCCGACAGCAAAGCTATAGCATACTTCGTAGCTCCACCCACCCGCCAGCGCCAGGTAGCAGGCGGAAGCTCAGCTCTGTGCTCCTTCCTACTAACAGAATTTAATGCAAGCTGGAAATGTGTCGCTAGCTCCATACTGTCACAGCCTGGGCCTCTGAAACATTATTTATTGTTTCCTTGGCTTCAATGTTTGGATTCTTGTCTAATTTATCATGTGTTTTAGGTCTGTCAGCTTAGTGTTGTCATGTCTAGTTTCTTGTTTTATTTTGAAGTAGATTGTGTGTTCTGGGTTCATGTGGTTAATTTTTCTCTCCCCTGTGTTGTTATTATGTTTGATTCTAGTCAGCTGTGTCCTCATGTGTCTCCACTTCCCTTGATCACCTCATGTGTGTATTTAAGTGCTCAGTCTTGCTGTGTTCAGCGTCGCGTTGACTGTTATCCCTCAGTCATAGAGTGTCATAGGTTTTTGTCTTCACTGTGTTTCATAGTTACTCAGTGTTCATGGTTTCTTCATAGTTTTTTCACTGAGTTTCATAGTAGTTCACATACAGAGCTAACAGATCAACTGAAGATGCCATTGCTACAATGTTCCACACCACCATCTCTCACCTGGAAGTGCAGGGCC
>NW_024583405.1:79912-81143 GCF_018398535.1 Haplochromis burtoni
ATTAATGATAATAAAGTTTGTGGTTTAGGCGTTGTGTCCTGTAAGTGCTCAGTGACACAAGTGTAGAGACTGGTTGGCGATGTCCTAGAAACAGTCCGTTGCTAGGGAAAAATGAAAATTCACCATCTGGTTGCTGGAGTTTGCTGGCAGACACTGTTTAACTTATTGCTGAAGACTCAGTAGGTCACAGCGCTGACCGAGAGAAAGGCCGGTATAAAAATGGAAATGAAAAAATGTATATTTCCCGAACAGCTGGTCAGTGGTTGTTAGCTGTCTCTAGGTGAAATAAGTTGCAAGTTGTAGGTTGCAGCAAAAATGAAAACGTTTTTCTTGAAAGACAAATGTTCTACATTTGGCAATAGTTCAGACAAGCTGGCGTCTTCTATGCAAACTACTGGTGTCTGCAGAAATCTGTTGCTGTGACCAAATGAATGATGAATATCAGAAACTGAAAAACATCTAATGAACAGATGAAGACGCCATCATCTGACTCTTCCTGCTGCGCATCCTGTATCAGTCTGAACGACAGATGTCCTCGACCTCGGGGAATCATCAACCTGCTCATCACCAAAGGTAACGAACACTCATGATGCCTGTGTGTTTGTATAAGGTAACATCCTCAACTATGTGTCTTCATTAAATACTCTACCTGACCAGCAGCACTGTGTAAATGTGTCCTGTCACACTGAATCTTAATGGGATGTCACATCTGCTCGCAGTCTGTTTGTTTGCTCTGCTGTTCGGAGTCGTCTGGGCCATCACGGGAAAAGAGTGTTTACCTGGAGGGAACCTGTTCGGCATCATCATCCTCTTCATCTGCTCCGTGCTGGGAGGGAAGCTGGTGGGAATGATCCAACTGCCCACACTGCCCCCCTTCCCTCCACTACTTGGTACAGCCCAATCACTCATTCCTTTTATAGTTTAAGCAAGTAGAGCTGGGCGATATGAGATTTTTTCATATCACGATATGTTTTTTTCATTTCAGGCGATAACGATATATATATCATGATATAAGCCAAATAACTATATTTGTAAGATTTAAATGTGCCGTTGCTCACAAGTAAAATGTGAAATAATCAGCAGCTTGTTTTGATTTAAATATTTATTTCCCATAATAAGTTCAACAGGGCAGATGTACTTAAAATGAGGCTTCAGTTTCAGATAAATAAAGGCAAATATTACAAACTACACAAAAGGTAGCCGCTAAAGCATTTAAGTTTCAAAATAGAAC
>NW_024583405.1:82729-83786 GCF_018398535.1 Haplochromis burtoni
TGGCTGGGGAGAGGGAGGTCTGGGCCTCTTTGCTTAGGCTGCTGCCCCCGCGACCCGGCCTCGGATAAAGCGGATGAAGATGGATGGATGGAATAGAACAAACAAAACAGACTACTAAATTGTCAGGTCCACTTAGAAACAAAATATTAATTCTAAAAATAAATCTTAGTTTATTTTACAGAAGAAGATTATTTAATATAGCTTTGGAAGCGCTGTCTGAGGGAAATGTTTATGTCCAGGGAGTTGGTAACGAGGATTCATTACCTTAATTAGCTGCTTGAATCCTTCATTGTCGACTGTGTTTGTTGGTAGCATGTCTTTAGCAAGACAGTAAGCTATGGTATTCGTTATGTTGCTATTTCTCTTAGCTTTTTTGTCATATGGTAAGACGCCGGAGAAAGCCGACTCAATTGACTGCTTCGCAGGGATTCCCCTGGTTGTTTTCGATGATGAATTAGTGCTTTCAGTCAGAGATTGAGCGTGCTCTAGTGGGTGGCACTGCTTCAGGTGATAAAAAAGGCCGAAATACCTCCACACTATGGAACTTCTCTTGCCTTTCCTTTCGACAATCTCTCCGGCATCCGTCATCTGTGTTCTCTTCGGTCACGCTCTCGGTTGATTTTTCTCTAGTCAGCACACTCATTTCCTCCATTACCCGGCCGCTGGCTGCTTCCCAAACAAATACACATGTGCGGCTTGGCACTTGAGCTGTACGTAACAAGTTAGGTGATGTGACGCTGTGGCTGTGATTGGTTCAGCTCTGCGCTGCTTAATTTGAATTGGCTATTCATTTTTTTATAAGAGAGGAAGAGAGAGAGAGATGAGGTCTATCGCAATAGTTTCATTTTTCTATCGGGAAAAGTTATTTCGCAATACATATCGTTATCGTTTATCGCCCAGCTCTAGTTTAAGCTAGTATAAAATCTGTGTTAAGAGCCTCTGATGTAGATCTTCCCAGCAGCTATGCTTGTGTGTCTGTGTTGTGCTGCAATATGCAGCATAAACAGTAGAGGGTGGTTTGTGCTCTCTCTTGGAGTTCATCCATTCTCCTTGAGTC
>NW_024583405.1:85574-90917 GCF_018398535.1 Haplochromis burtoni
TAGGTCTCTACGTCCATCCCATGGGGAATGGGAGCAGTAACAAAGGTGTTGCGTTTATATTTTTGTTCAGTGTATATATGACTGTGCAATGACAATAAAGAGTTATCTTATCTTATTCCTCTTTGTTTTCTTAGTTTCATGTTTTGTCTGCAACCAGCTAAATAAAGCTTGCTTTTGGTTAAAGTCACATCCCGTCTCCTGCAACGCCGCTCTCTCTGCATCTGCATCTGGGTCCTGAAGTCAAAACACTTCGGCACACCCCACCGTGACACCATACTGTCTACTGTTCTCCATCGTCGTGATTTTTTTCGTCAGCACAGAGTTGCCAGGTTCTCGGCTACTCATCCCTCCTCTGCTAAACTCCGCAGCAAACGTCGGCACCAGGTTGCCAGGTTCTCAGCCACCCATCCCTCCTTTGAACAATTCGGCAGCAAACCTTGGCACCGAGTTGCCAGGTTCCCAGCCTCTTACACCTCCGCGGCTAAACTCTGCAGCAAACGTTGGCACTGGGTTGCCAGGTTCCTTTCTCCCTCATTCGCAAAAGCAACAGCAAGCTTTTTGACTATTGAGTTGCCAGTTTATCAGCATAGTTAGGGGGAAAAAGGCCACAGAGTTGCCAGTACTCCATCCCTCGGTAGCAAATGCAGTATGCTTCGGCACCAAGTTGCAAGGTTCTCGGCCACTTATCCCTCCTTTGCTAAACTCCGCAGCAAACGTCGGTACCGGGTTGCCAGGTTCTCAGCCACCCACACCTCCTTCGAAAAATTCTGCAGCAAACGTCGGCATCGAGTTGCCAGGTTCCCAGCCTCTCATCCCTCCTTGGCTAAACTCTGCAGGAAATGTCGGCACCGGGTTGCCAGATTCCTTTATCCCTCATCCACAAAAGCAGCAGCAGCTTTTCTACCATCAGGTTGGCAGTTCTCTAGATAGAAAAAAAAATAAAAATAAATAAAAAGGCACCGGGTTACTGAACTGCCAGTTTCTCCACATCTATCATTGCAAGCAGCTGCAAACCCCTCTAGCACCGTGGTGTTAGGTTCTTGCTATATCTGCCATGTGCAAACCGCAGGGATAAGCTTCTTACCCCTGAGTTGCCAGTTATCCATCCATCATGGCAAAAGCAGCAGAGAATCCTTCCAGCTAGTTCCTTCTATATCCATCATTCGTAATCACAGCAGCAAACTTCCACCACGTTGCCAGTTTCTCTGCATCCGTTATTGCAAAGCAGTAGTAAACTCCTCTGGCACCAAGATGCCAGGGTTTCTCTTTATCCCTCATTCACAAATGCAGCAGCATGCTTTCGGCACCACAATGCCACGTTCTCTTCCTCTATGCCCCTACGCAAATGCAGTAGCAAACGTTGGCAACAGGATGCCAGCTTCTCTTCCTCTGTCCCTCCTTTACGAATGCAGTAGGAAGCTTGGCACTGAGATGCCTGGTTCTTCTGTATCCCTCATTCGCAAATGCAGCAGAATGCTTTCTAATATAAAGTTGCCAGTTTCTCTGCATTTATCACAGCAACGCAGCAGTGAATCCTTCTACCGCTGGGATGCCAGCTTCAGAAATAATTTCCCCCAGGGATCAATAAAGTATTCTGATTCTGATTCTCTGCATCTAGCCCTCACATGCTAAGCAGCAGACGTTCCTTTCAGCACCAAGATGGCAGGTTCCGTGTCTCTATTCCCCATTTGCAATGCAGAAAAAGCTCTTTGCCCCGAGATGCCAGGTTCCATTCCCATGCGCTAAGCAGCTCAACCTTCTGGCACTGGATTGGCAGCTTCTGCCATCAATCACTTGCGCAAAAAAAAAAAAAAATCCTCTCTCCAGGAAGCCAGTTTTTCAGTTTCGTCCAGTCTTCCACAAGATGTAGCTGCAAACCGTTCCGGCACTGAGATGCCAGTTTCGCTGCCATCTTTTCTGCCCTCACAAAGCACTGGTAAACCTTCGTGGCACCAGGATGCCAGGTTCTGTCCTCTATCGCTCCTTTCAAGACATCCAAACTATGCTAGGCGTATAATTATTCATGGCATCCCTTCACTTCTCATGTGCTTTTCGTGACACGTGCTTTCACTGGCATCATCAGGCATCCACCCTCGACACAATCATTCAAGACCGCTTTCTAAGTCGACTCACGGTTCTGACTACGTCTAAATGGCTTATCATCTCTCTGCTCTTGGATGATTTTGGAGGTTATTATTATAGAAGATTATTTTCCTCTAATCAGTCTTTCAATTCCTTAACTCTTCCCAAGCTGCTGCTGTCACTTCTGTTCATTCAGAAATCAGCTCAGTTGTTATCGCTACCTTATCTGAAGCAATTAACCAGCTAAGCACCACCTCTCCATCTTCTACTCAAAGACAAGCTCACACAAGCTTTTTGAGCCGTCAAGCCTTACCTCAAATCTCAAATCCAGCATTCTTCTCTGTCAGAGCTTCAGCTCAAAGTCGAGCCACATCGCTACCTGATCAAGGATTCCCCTCATTCATCTATTAAGATTTCCATTGTTTCCTTTAATCTCATCCACTTCACACCATGGAGCGACGTTCGGTTTCCCTGAGCTTGTCTTTGCCCCGATCTCCTTCTCTCTCTCCCACCTGTCGCAGCAGATGGCTCCCCCTCCCTGAGCCTGGTTCTGCTGGAGGTTTCTTCCTGCTAAAAGGGAGTTTTTCCTTCCCACCATCGCCAAAGTGCTCGCTCATGGGAGGTCATACGATTGTTGGGCTTTTCCTCTAGACATCATTGTAGGGTCTTGAGGTGTCCGTCACTGTGGCTCGGTGCTGTATAAATAAGTTGAATTGAAAATCAAATTATTAACACTGACGTCTTCAACCTTCATATTGCACATTTATTACTGCTTCTGGATGCCTTCTTTGGGGATCTGCCAGGCCCAGGAGCCATCGTCAGTCCCCTTCAAGGCCTTCCCCAAACCTCAAGCTCAATTCATGTCCAAGTGTTTACCTTTACCTACTAAACGCTGTCAAATCTAAAATGAGGAGGTGGGCCCAGCTAGTGAATTGGAGATTATGTATTGGAATTTCAGGAGCAGGACCACACCTCCAAACATGCCCCAGCTAGTGAAATTAAACTTATTAAAAAACAAACACATCACCTGACTTTGCAGTTAATTATGGCCATACAAAGGTTTATTTCCAGTCACGAAAACCTTGAAAGGATATGAAAATTGTGGATAATCTGCCTCACAATCAAGAAACTATAGACAGCTTTGACTTATTCCTGGAGAACAGTGCACAGTGGATCACTTTAGGCAAACGTTTGCCTAAATATTGTATTTGCTGTAGGCTGAAAAAATAACTTCAAATGAATGCTAACTTTGGTCTATGGCTGCTGCAAGCGCATGCAGGACATTAGCTAAAGAATTAAGTCTTTTAACCATTTCTGACAATTCTGTTAGTTTTGACAAACTCTGTACATTTTCGGCAATGTACAGACTCCTCCTGGAAATGAGATTTTTAATCTCAATGAGATTTTTTACCTGGACAAATAAAGGATTAATAATGTGTCCCCAACATCCAGGTTTCAAACATGAATATTCTTATTTTGTCCACTCAGACACTCATGCTCATTGGAACAAACCAACAGCCACATCCTGACCAGTGTGGGATGACAGCTGTAAATGCTTCCGCAGTCAAGACTTTGGCTGGAGCACATTCATTTCCCACTCACATCTGCAAAGGAGGAGCTTCCTCAAGAACAATAATCTCATTGTTACTGCCGACTTCAGTGGTAAGGATCTGAAATGTGATGCCCCATTTAATTTTTCTATCTAACATTTTAAATTAGCATCTTCTCAATGGTTTTCTAGATTTGACCCACCTAATCAAGACTGAGGTGCCTGTTCAACTGGCCCCACCAAGCAATGACATCACAGATGAGAAGTACCAGAGTAAGATGGAAATGAGACCAGAGGCTCCAAAACACAGGCTGTATCCCAATTCAGGGTCTGCAGCCTTAAAGGCCACATTTTATGGCTGATTACGTCACAGCGACGCGACGAAGGCTGTCATAATTAAGGCTGCTCAAATGCGTCCTTCATTTCCCCTGAATTTTAAGGATGTGGGGGTGTAGACTTCATGGCCCAACATATCCCAGACTTCATAGCGCGGCAGTGGGTGTGGATAATTTTGCCGAAGAAAACATCGGAAGAGGGGCGGCCGAAGAGTAAACTTTTAAAAGTGGGTAATGAATATTATGTCACTTATTTATGTGCAAATGTTTAATAATGAAGAACATTAAAACATTACTGTTGACCACATGTCGGCAAAGTTATTTGCCATTAGCGATGTTTGTACTTTCTGCGTTTACTTTGTTTTAAAGCCTTTACTTTAAAATATACGCCGTTTAGAATCAGAATCAGAATACTTTATTGATCGCTAGGGGAAATTATTTTTCGTCACAGTGCTCCATTATAAACAAACATTACAAAGACAGACAATACACTAACTAAGAATAGCACGATATATGCAGGCATATGTATACATAAAAGTCACTTATTAATAAATAGCTGAAAATAACATGTGCAAGAAGGGTGTAGCTGTTGTAGTAAACAGTGTGTTAAGTGGATGAGTTGTACAGGGAGCCACAGGCAGGAATGATTTCCTGTGTCGTTCAGTGGTGCTTTTCGGTAATCTCAGTCTTTCACTGAACGTGCTTCTGTGACTGACCAGCATGTCATGGAGTGGGTGGGAGATGTTATCCAACATTGTCTTTATCTTGCACAACATCCGCCTCTCCGACACCACCTTGACGGAGTCCAGCTCCATCCCCACAACATTACTGGCCTTGCGGATCAGTTTATCAAGTCTGTTGGCATCTGCGACCCTCAGCCTGCTCCCCCAGCATGCAACAGCATAGAGGATCGCACTGGCCACAACAGACTCAAAGAAAATCCTGAACATTTTCTGGCAGATGTTGAAGGACCTCAGTCGCCTCAAAAAATAGAGAAGACTCTGGCATTTTCTGTAAAGTGCTGTGGTATTTGTAGCCCAGTCTAGTTTATTGTCGATGTGAACTCCAAGGTATTTATAGTCCTCCACAATGTCAACACTGACCCCCTGGATTGAAACAGGGGTCAAGTGTTTCCTGGTCTTCCTGAAGTCCACGATCAGTTCCTTGGTCTTTGCCACGTTGAGCTGCAGATGATTCTGCTCACGCCACGTGACAAAGGAGTCGACCACAGCCCGGGACTCTGTCTCATCATCCCTCCTGATGCATCCAACCACCGCAGAGTCATCAGAAAACTTCTGAAGATGGCAGGTCTCTGTGCAGTGGCTGAAGTCTGTGGTGTAGAGGGTGAAGAGGAAGGGGGAGAGGACAGTCCCCTGT
>NW_024583406.1:0-6212 GCF_018398535.1 Haplochromis burtoni
TTTGAATTGAATTCGTTGCTATGCTGCTTTGTTCACGGTGGCTTTGCGGGCTAATGTTTGTGTTTTGTAGGAAAACCAGCCTACAAAATGCAGGAATGTGATCCAGACTGGGCCCCTCTATCAGCCTGGGTCAGACCGAGTTTAAAGCTGCTACCACAGCCAGATTTGATAGGTTAAGAGAGAGAGCGAGATCGAAACGTCCCGCATATATGTGCCCAAGTGTTGTATTGAAGCAATCAATTGATGAATAACTTTTCCAGTATGTTGTTTTGTAATGGTTTTTTTTTTGTTGCATTGTTGATTAGTTTTTCACCGAAGCAGCTAATAAAGCACGATGGATTTTTTTTTTTACAATTTTGCCTCTTTCCTGTAAGATTCTATAATAGAACGAAACAATAATGCCAGTTATAAATAAAAACAATAATTGAATGAATTACGAAACACTCATTTTATTTCTATTAGATCTGAAAATGTTGTGTAACACTACAACCTGAAACAACAAATAGATGCGTTGGCCTGTAACAGCAGCTGTGAGATGGAATAGTCCAAATCACCAAAGTAAACTGGACCTGGGCTTGTTGCAGGATCTGAAATTACTAAACATGTTGTGAGTGTGTGCACTCACACTTAGGACCATATAATAATAAATATGTGCGTGATGAAAGTTGTGCAGCATGCTAACATCCTTACTCCACTCTGTATGCTCGTGTGGGTCTGACCCTTTCAATCCTTAGATTATTTCCTCGTACTTTTTCTTTTGCCTTTTCGTCACGTCTGTCTTTGTATGGAGCTGCCGTGTTCACAGTCGTTTTGTACATAACTGTTTTTGGGGCAAATAAAATGCAAGTAGGGATTAAACCGCAGAATTAATGATTGCCGGTGCCGGAAATACTAGCGCTTGATGCAGTGTTTTGATGTTGTTGCCACTTGTACCCACAATGCAATGCGCGAAAGTCACGTGGTCTGTCAATCTCTATTGGCACCAGCATGCCTGCCCTAAAGAGACATGGTGTCAAGGATGAAACTCTTCATCTTCCAATCTTCACTCAGGAAATGGCAAGACACACCAGGGTAGGGCTCTGCTGCACGACTGGTCCAGACATCAGCATTCAGGGTGAAGAAACCTTTGACACCTCCAAGGCTCTGCTTTAACTAAAAATATGAGATGATTTGGACCAAAAGTAAGCAGTAGGAAGAAAATGACAGTATATTTTTTCATTATTAATCATGTTTGTCAGTTTATGCATCAAGATTTACATTTATCAATTCACTAATTCAGTTACATCAAATTCAATTAAGTAGGTTAAACAATAAACATTTAACATATCAGTAAAAAAAATCTTCACATAACGTGTGTTACACACTGAAGGAAGACAAGGTTCATCCAACGCAGTTCTGTGCTACTGATGCTTCCTTTACAATAACTGGACTGCGTTACTTTTGTGAGGGATTACATGTAATGGCCCTTTAGCAATCAGCCCTTAGTAAACAGAGTAAATGACAGACAATAAACCAGTAAACAATACACAACATAAGATGCACTGGCTGGTACCAAAACATTTCTTACAGTTTTAACTGAAAGCAATCAACAGTTTTCCTTCATTTCTGATGGAACAACACAGCTAAGCAATCTAATGCAAGAGACTAACATCACTTACAGTGGGGCAAAAAAGTATTTAGTCAGCCACCGATTGTGCAAGTTCCCCCACCTAAAATGATGACAGAGGTCAGTAATTTGCACCAGAGGTACACGTCAACTGTGAGAGACAGAATGTGAAAAAAAAATCCATGAATCCACATGGTAGGATTTGTAAAGAATTTATTGGTAAATCAGGGTGGAAAATAAGTATTGGCTCTGTGCTATGATATGAACTGTTGTCATAACAATAGCAAAAAAAGGTGATGTTGGGTGGGGAGCACGAACTCGTCACAAGAACTTCAACAAGAATTCTGAGACTTGTTTTTGACGCTTAAAATACTCAGGGTGCCACACATGCTTTAACCAAAATTAATTAAATGAATGAATTAATGAATTGGTTGCTCAGTCAGCAAGCTCTTAATATTATTTCTTCATGAAATGTATTAAATTGTAATACAAATTGCTATTTTGTGTTTGTGGTGTGAGAGAGTAGGGAGAGAGACAGAGAGAGACCAACTTTCACAAAGGTTGCATCATATTTCTTTTCCATCATTTTGGTGAAGTGGGAGTGGCCTGGTAGGTAGTTATCATGGTAATCGAGGTTGAACTGCTTGCTCATCTCTTTGAAACCTCAATCATCAACCATGGAGAGGCGTCTCATGTCTATCACCAAGATGTTCAATATTAATTCAGTCAGGATATCTGCTTGCTGGGGTGTGCATGTTGTTGGCTTGGTGACAAAGTTGTCCATTGAAGACAAACACATTTTCTTTTAGCAGTACTGTAACGTACCATTTACAGTCCACACACAGCCCAGGTGAACTACACCTGCAGTGATTCTACAGCATTTCCTCTAAGTTCAGCTATGAAAAATTGTGAATACATCCTCTCAGATAGCAATCCATAGAGACAGCACTGGAATTCCCATTCACAAACGTATACATCTGCAAATAACTTTTAACTGCAATTGACCCAAGCGTAATTATAGTGTTGTGTGCGTCTTGTATTTGTCATGCTTTTCACTTCAAAACCAACCTTTTAATTTTAGCCTAGCAGAGAATTTGTGGTCCTCAAATCTGTGGATACAGTTTACAAATATATGTACCTCAATTTTATGTGGAAGAAGTTGGTCACAGATGGCTTCCACAGCTTGTGTTGTTGAATCGCCAACTGTATCGTCTGTTTAACCACTCGATTAAATCTCTCAATTTGCCCAGTAGCAGTGCGAGATGAATGGTGATGGCGAATTTGTCTGTCTTCTATTAAGGCAGCAAAGGCAGCAGAGGTTCTCTGAACACCGCTTTGTATTGTAATAACAGTGTTTGTGTTAATGTTCTGAGTAAAAGCAGCCTCTGGCCATTTCCTATAATAATCAGTCAGATTATTAGATTAGATTAGTGATTATAACTACAAGAAAACATATCAGCAAACACACCTAGATGCTGGAAGATCAAAGTCAAATTAACTCACAGTGACTACAGCAAACTTATGCCATGGGCCATCTGGCAGAGGTAAAACTGGTCAATCAACTGGCACAAATGACAGAAGTGAATGGCATTGATCACCTCTGTGTCCATGTTCAGCCACCAGTAGAGTTCACTTAGTCATTGCTTTGTCTGCAGCACTCCCTCATGAGACTCGTACGCACTGGAAATCAGGTCAGGATGCAAAGCCATGAAAAACAAAAAGGTGGTAGAAAGAGTATTATGAGCAGTATTTGAGAAGGGCAACAAATACAGGGTCAGTGTCATCAACATGTACAGAAGCACCACTGGAACCAGCTGATGGAGCAGCAGGAAAGGGCAAGAAGTACGTGCAGTCCGCTGCAGCATTGATGGTGGTCTGTCCGTAGGATAAAGTGGCGTATCCCAAAGGTATCTACCCCAACATTCAGCAGCCCGCATGGTGTGAGCAGAGTGTAACAACTGATACTTTACCAGTCACATGTCAGAACTCTGTAGCTCATGTCATACACACAGGGAGCATCCTGTCCTGCTCACTCATGCTACATCCTGTCTGGGTAATTCCTGTATTCAAAATACAAAAACAGGATGCAAAAGTCATCTATCACTAAAAATTCTCACTACATTTGCAGCTTGTCTGTGCTTTTGAAAATTTGAAAAAACCTTTGCCTTGTTTGTAGCAGATCATTAAAGTGAAACTCATATTCATTGTGGAATAGTACCAGCAGAGTGATTTACAAACTCACGAGCCTGACAAAATATAGGGAAATGAGAGCTCCTATTTTGCTCCTATAAGACTATTCTGGGAATAACAGTCATTTTTATTCTAGAGCCCTTTGCGCTCAGAGGAAACTGGATTCATTATAACAACAACACTGCTATTGTTACATTCAGAATTATTTGTGCATGAAGATATCCACTTCTCCCAGTGTTTTGGCAAAATTGACAATGCAGAAATCACAGCAAAACAAACACCATACATCAAACAGCTAAAAGGTGTCAAAAGAACCGCTTGGATTATCACAGCCTTAGATAACAGAAATGCATGTCGACACACACACACACAAACACACACACACACACACACACACACACACACACACACACACACACACACACACACACACACACAGTCTTCTCCCACCACTAATCTGTAATCAGACTGCTATCCTTGCTGTCAACTGAGAAATTCTCTAATCATCTTAATGCATAACAGCCTTTTTAGTAAAACTGGGTCATTTTACTTTTACTTTCCGATTGCAAAATACTTTTTTAATGCAAGGGCTCAAACAACATTTGCCTTGATTGCATTGCAAGTAAAGTAAAGTAAATTTCTGAAATAGAAAATTAAATCTGGACTATGATCTTAATATCGCCAATGGGATAGGAATCTATTGACACAGATTGGCATGAGATACAACGGCCGAACTAAAGAGGAGCTAGGCTGCAAGGGTGGAGCGAGGAAATTACAGAATAAGATTGATGAACTGTCTGCTCTCAACAACCAGCGACTCTACCGAGAGTGCAGTTTGTTTATCTTCACGGAGACGTGGCTAACCGAGCTAACGCCGCAGGCTAACATAGACCTATGTGGATTCACATCCATGAGAGCTGATAGGGACACACAAGCCAGCGGAAAAAGCGTTAACAACAGATATTGTAACCCTGGACACGTCTCCGTTAAAGTTTCGGTATGCCGTCCGGACCTGGAGCTGCTAGCCATTAGCTTGCGGCCATATTATCTACCTCGCGAGTTCAGTGATGTGATCTATGTGTGTGTTTACATCCCTCCGAGGGCCGACGCAACAGCTGCCTGTGAGAAAATACACACAGTTACAGTTACTGCAGACACAACACCCAGAGGCTTTCATTATTATATCTGGAGACTTTAACCATGCCATACTGGATTCTACTCTGGCTGCTTTTCACCAGTTTGTGAATTGTTCCACACGGTGCAACAGGACAACTGACCTACTGTATGCCAATGTGTGAGATGCATACAGAGCCACCCCCTAGTAGGGAAGTCAGACCACAACCTGGTTTACCTACAGCCACAATACACACTCCTCGTCCAAAGGAAGCCTGGCACAACCCGCCCCATTAGGAGATGGACCCCAGAAAAGGAGGATGCTCTGAGAGACTGCTATGACACCACAGACTGGGATGTGCTTCTGAGCCCACATGGTGAGGACATAGAGGGGGCGACACACTGTCAGACAGACAACTTTTGTGTGCACGCGGTTGCCCCTGCTAAGACGGTACGGTGTTATCCTAATAACAAACCGTGGGTAAGACAGGAAGTCAAAGTCCTCAACATGAAGAAGAAGGCTTTCAGGAGCAAAGTGAAGGAGGAGATGAAAGCAGCACAGCAGGAGGTGAAACGCTGCCTGAGGGAAGCAAAAGACACCTACAGGAGGAAGGTGGAGCAGAAGTTGGAGAGGAACAATAGAGATTGACAGACCACGTGACTTTCGCGCATTGCATGCCGGGAACTCGTGGCAAAACAATCCAGCTACCGCATCAAATGCAAGCATTTGCAGCACCACAAAACGTTCATTCTCCGGTTCCTTCTTGCTTTTTCTTTGTCCCCCAAAAAAGTTATGTACAAAACTATGGAATCAGAACGATGCCACCTTGAAACGAAACCGAAAAAAGTATTGAAAGCGAAAAAAAAAACCTAAACATAAAGCCAGGGCAACAATGGGATGGTTTAAAACAAAACATATCCATGTGTTAGAATGGCCCAGTCAAAGTCCAGATCTAAATCCAATCGAGAATCTGTGGCAAGATCTGAAAACTGCTGTTCACAAACGCTGTCCATCTAATCTGACTGAGCTGGAGCTGTTTTGCAAAGAAGAATGGGCAAAGATTTCAGTCTGTAGATGTGCAAAGCTGGTAGAGACAGACCCTAAAAGACTGGCAGCTGTAACTGCAGCAAAAGGTGGTTCTACAAAGTATTGACTCAGGGGGCTGAATAATTATGCACACCCCACTTTGCAGTTATTTATTTGTAAAAATGTTTGGAATCATGTTGATTTTCGTTCCACTTCTCACGTGTGCACCACTTTGTGTTGGTCTTTCACGTGGAATTCCAATAAAATTGATTCATG
>NW_024583406.1:12869-28765 GCF_018398535.1 Haplochromis burtoni
TTTGTGGCTGTAATGTGACAAAATGTGGAAAAGTTCAAGGGGGCCGAATACTTTTGCAAGCCACTGTATGCCATAAATCACCATGCCATAACTGCCTAAATAGCGCTGCCGTATTGCATCACACTCAGTACATTTCAATCATTTCTCCAGCGAGTTTGATAGCTAGCAAAATCACAATAATAATAATTTTAAAAGTTAGCATATGTTACGTACACGTACTCGATGATTATTTACTAGGACTCACCTATCATGTAACTCGAGACACAAACTCCACCATTGTCGTTTTCCATCAAACACCTGTTAAAACGGAAAAGTCCAGGCATGTTAGTCCGCGGGAGGGGCGGGGTCACACATTAAAACTGACATGCAGAGGTGCGAGGCAGAGAAATTTTGCTTTTGGAGTTTGCAACTCATTTTATTTCTCTATCTCTATCTTTGTGTGTTATTTATCGCTTTAAGTGATGAAAGTGAGAAGATTAAAATGTTTTGTTTTGTTTTTTACACACACCATCAATCTGAAGCAACTTTAATTGCTGTTGTTTAAGAATGCTTAACCTATATTTATAAAATGTTCATGATCATGCAAGTAATCATCATTTACTTTCAGTTTCTGAAACTGAGGAGCTATTTAGGAAGATGCGCAGAGAAATAGGTAGTACTCTTAGCAATCTTGTGTAAGCTGAATGTTCATTTTTCCCTTTTCACCATGCAGTCCTTCACCCTAGACCAGGGGTAGGCAACCTTTTTGATGATGAGTGCCATCTAAAATTTCCTCAAAGGTCAAAGTGCCATATCAACCATTTACAACAATAACAATAACAATTGCATTAACAATATGTAACAGCATATCAACAGTTACACACCATAGAATAACTTTATAGAACTATATTTGCTGACAGATGTTGGCAAAGTGCATATCAGCTATTTTCAAGAAACAATTTTTATACATAACAAAAACACCATAACAGCAAAGGAACTATACAACAGAAAATGCAAATCCTGTTTATGGTCTCCTCACAACAGTGAAAAGAAAAAATAAACTGGGCTAATATGACATTTGTTAATACAGGGATATGCATGTTAATGTGATCCCTGTCCCTCCTTTGTATTTGCCAGTTGTGTTATCTGGGGATCACATTTTGTAACTTTAAGGAGCACACAGGTCTCTGAGTGTCCAGCAGTAAGACGGCAACGGGAGGCGCTAAGGACACTCTTCATGTGAGAGAAGATTTGCTCACACAGATAGGTAGAGCCAAATACTGTCAATAGGGCCTGTGCAATGTTCTTAAGACAGTTAAACTTGTCTGGTAGTGATGTCCAGCAAGTGAAGATGCAAGCTCCATGATCACACGCAGCTGTGGATTCTAGCTGCGTTCGTCGAGCTTTTCAGCTCAATCAGCTGCATTTCCATGTCATCTGTGTCCAGCCATTTAAAAAGAGACAAATCCAGCTGTTCATTAAAGCTTTCTGGCTTGATAAGAAAAGAAAACATCGGTCCATACACCTGAAAGTCCCGAAAACGCGTTCTGAATTCTTTCTCGAGTCTTTGGACGTACCCGTGTATTTCCGTGGTGCTGATGCTGTGCTGAGCGGACAGCTCCCTGAGGCGTTTGAAGTAGCGGAACGTGGAAGTTTCAATATCGCTGGAAAAAACTGCCAGTTTTTGAACGAAAGCTTCCCACGTGTCACGCATATCTAAAACAGTTTGTCCGGATCCCTGCAGTTTGAGAATAAGCTCGTTGAGGTGTCCCGTTATATCAGCGAGAAAAAAAAGTTTTTCAACCCACTGATAAGGAATGGGGACTGATAAGGAATGGGAAGGACAGCTACAGGCAGAAGATGGAGAACCAGCTTCAACAAAACAACGTTGGTGAAGTCTGGAGAGGCCTCAGAACCATCTCGGGCCACAAACAGCAGAACTCTCTGCCTGGGAGGGATGTGAGGTGACCAGAGTTCTTGCTAGCAAGGGCAGCTCCCTACTGAGAGACTCCGGCACTAAGAACTGCCCTCGGTCTTTATTTATACTCTACTATGTGTGTGTGTGTGTGTGTGTGTGTGTCCTGCTGATCAAAGGGTCATAAAAGGTACATCCTTGGTCAGGAGAAGGGTGAGGAAGTCCAGCAGTTAAAGCACTTAGACTAAAACAAACGTAACTACGTTAGTCCTGCCATAAAACAATAAAACCAGGTACAAGCTCTCTCGTGCTCCCAGGATGTGGGGGTGCATTCCTGGGGTGCACCCCAAGCCTGCAGCCTGTTAGAGATCACACACAATTAATTATATGCCTCTAAGTATACATGGTTAGAATATTTCCTAATACAAATAACTACATGCAGTATTTACATATGCAAACTTATATCACTAAAAGATTATACTGACTACTAAATACAATTTTCACATTGACATTCCCTCCTGTTGTCAGTAAAACTTTAAGTGAGATACCAGTTTGTAACATCTTGTTGTACATTTTCGTCACATCGTCATTAATCACACAAAGTCTTCATGTTCCAACAGGTCGGGGTCATTATCATCATCATCACTTGTCATGGCTATTTATGCAGCAACAGTAGAAAATATTACGCGGTTAATCATGAGTTTTATACATGGCAATATACACGTTACAAAGACACAAAATAAAAGTAAAAATATCCCAACTCCGATGAGTAGTCTTTTTAGCACCTGTAACCAGGAGCCAGTGTAAGCCAAGAAAACCAGTCACTTGTATCACTTACATAGTCCTGATTTTGGGCCTGCTGGATCTGTCTCAAAACATTCAGGGCGTCAGTCATGTTTGATGAATGGCGTCTCTCTTTATGTAAATGCAGCATGTGTTGTTGAAGAGGACACAAAGTCCCCTTTCTCTGCTAGTATCATAGAGTAGTTCTTCCCTGAGAGTTGGTCCAGGAACATATATATTGTGGGGTATGTTGCCGTGCTAGGTAGATGGGAACAGACATAACAGTCTGTATTTGCCGATTCTGCTTTTGTTCTGTCGTGGATATAACGGTACCAGGCATTATTCATCCACGGAGAGATGTGGTCTTGCGTCATATCTCTTAGGTGAGAGTTGTCGTGTGTCCATCTTCTCTGCCTTCCTCCTGGTTCAGCTGTTTCCGGCACCAGCTGGGGTCCTGTAAAAGTGAGCGTCGTAGTCAAGGTAACCAAGAGGGTCCACCTTCCATGGTTGCACACAGGTCCGTCACGCCTCGCACTTGGTTGCCCTAGAGTTGATCAGAGGCTGGAGGTTGAAGTGCGAGCTTACCCTACGGGGGCTCAATCAGCACTCCCCCCTCACCACTGAAACAACCAAGTGTGAGATTTCTCTATTGTGCTGTCTTGAGGGTGCCGGGGTTTCCTGGGACCTCGACCTCTTTGCAGTGGCTCTGATAAATCCAGGAGGGTCTCTCCGCTATTTTGCAGGCAGTTGAAAAGGTCAGAAGCACTTGAATTGGCCTCTATCAACATGAAATTCAAAAAATAAATTATAAAATACAAACCAACTATTTGCAATTCTCCTTTTAACCATTTACATTTTCAGCTTTTTCCTTTTAAACAAATTTAAAGTGAAACAACACAAAACACTGCAAACCACAACACAATAAAATATAAATTAATATGCAAAACAAAAAGAAGATGCACATGTTCTCTGTCATATAGGCCTGGGTGATTTTTTGGGAGATGTTTTCCTGCTTGGAATGATCATAATTCATCATGAATAAACTTTCTGAATCCTTTATCATCCACAGCTGAAAATAGTTGGAAATCAAGTGCAGTCATTTTTGCCAGGTCTCTATCAGTTGAGTTCTGTCTTGCTGGGGTTCCAGACTTCTGCAAAAACGGTCTCATAGAGCTCTGGGTTGGTTTAGGTGGTTGTGGTGGTATACTGCAAGATGCTGTAGATGCAGCAGCAGCAGCAACAGTTGCAGTAGACACATTGGCACCTTCATTAATGTCACACTCAGCTGACTGTGCTTTACCTTCCCATTGCACTGATGAGTGGACAGTTCTCAGGAGCCTGTGTAGGTTGTTTGTGGAGCCGGCTCTATATGATATCCTTTTCTTGCAGACTCTACACTCTGCCTTTGCATTGTCAAGAAAACTGAAATGGTTCCAGATTTTGCTTCTTTTCTTGCTGTCACTCATTTTCATTACTATACCTTTCTAATGTGATGATGTTGTCTCTTGTTGTTGCCCCTGGCTCTCTTTTTCTCCCTCCGCTCTGTTCCTGTGCTACTGGGAGTGTAACTACCGCCCCTCCCCCTCTGCCAGCGCAAAGCACAAGGCTCGCGTGCGAGTGAAGCGAAAAAAGGGTGAGAGAGAGGGTGAGAGAAAGAAAAAAAGATACACAGCTCCCAATAAGGAGCTGGCTCCCGTCGTTCACGTCAATGACCTGGCTCTATGAGCCGTTTCGTTCGTGCCCGACACATCACTACTGTTAGTCTTTTAAAGGGCCAGCTCGCTGTCGGCTCTGTCAAGCACTACATGCGCTGTTGTCACCACCTCTGGAGGTCCACTTGGGCTGCCCTTCTCAGGTCAGTGGAACAAACTAAACAACTGGCAGCGTTGTGTTTCAGCTTCCACATATCAGGTGTACCAGAAGGGCTGGCTTTCCACCAAAAATGGACCAAATCTAAGAAGTTAACCCCTCGGTTCATTGGCCCATTTGAGATAATGTCTCCTGGTCCCCTGCTTCCTAAGTTATATGTACATAAACATTTATCCCCAAACTGGCCTTTGAGAAATGTTCTTGAGTGAAGAGGTCAGAAAAACGGATCAAATCATTTGTGATACACTTTAGCTACTAGCTGCTAACAATACTGTGCAACAGCTAAGAATGAGGTAGCTGTGTACGGCTGCCATCAAGGATACAGAAATATGATGCATTTCTGAGCATTAATGAGTGATTATTTTTAAGTATGCATTGTGCAGTCCATCATCATAAAAAACATCCAGACTTGTGTGTTGCTAATTCTGCTTACATTTAGAAATGAAAAATAAGCGCTCGTGCTATGAGAAGGTGTAAAATGCAACATTCTTTAGCCAATTCTATTTTCTTTACATTTTTCAAGGAAAATGAATGAAATAATTCACTGCAACTGCAAATATGCACGAAAATACAGTATATGATATTATATAGTAGGTTGTACAATTCTAATGACCTAAGAAGCAAATATATGTGTTGACTGTGTTTTTTCCTAAACACAGTCCTAAGTTTCTGTGAGTAGTGTTCTGAAATATTCCTCTGTACTTCTTAAAAGACATTTAAAATGTTGAGATATGCCGAGTTTTGGTTAATAGCTATTTGGTAATTACCTTGTTGATTAAAAAATACAATTTTATGCATTTCAAAATATGTTATCTTTGTTCTTTTCATTAGCTTCAACTAAGGAAACGGGAACAAATGAGTGCTGTGAAAGAGTTTTGCATATTCGTAATACTTACGTGTTTAAGACGAAGCATAGTTAATATTACACAATGCTATTTTGAAATGAGGATTTCATATATTAAGAGAATAAATGTGATCTAAATCTATCTGGATTTGTGTGAAAAAGTAATTTCCCACTAAATCTAATAACTGGTTATGCCACCACCTGCAGCAAGAGCTGCAATAAAGTATTTGTGATAAATGGCAATGAGACTTTCATATCGATGTGGAGCAGCAAATTCTGGCCCACCCGCACAATTCTGGGGGGAACAATTGGGATGGTTTTCTTTTACACACATCTATAAACAACTTATAAACACACATTAATAATAGATGCATTGACACATAAAGAAACTTGGGTGGAAGAACACACAAAAACACAGCCGAACAGAAACAGAGGACAGACATGCACCCACCTATACAATCCACAGACAGGAAACACTGACAAACAGCTTTTATGTCATAATACACATGACACAAAAGCACATACTGTTGGACATATAAAGAACTTCCATATATGGGCATAGTATGTGAGCATACATGACATTAAAATGTTGCTGGAACAGTCCCAGCCAGTCTGGGAGTGGTTGAGGTCAGGAGGCTCCCAGCAAAGAGGATTTCTGTTCAATTTAAAGGTTTTTAAACATATCTGAGACCAGACGTTTTCGTCTAAGCTGACTGATAGATCTGCCACCCATTTTGCAATACAGCAGCTCTTTTACACATTAAATCTAAAGTAAAGTAGGAGACTGTCCTGTATGTTTCAGACAGCAATATGGAGGTGTAGAGATTATGGAATTGCACAACACTTGGTGGGTTTTAACTTTATTTGAGTAAGCTTACATTTTTTTTTTACTTTAGATTTAATGTGTTTATATTCAAAAATCTATTCTTGTTAATCATGTATTGTATAACTAATCTGTCAAATGCAATAAAGTCTGTTCCTTCGAATATATGTTCCAAGTATTTAATTCCTTTACAGCACCAATCTGGAAAAGGTCAGGCAGTAGACTCTGGGATACCTGAAAACACAAGGTTGTCACTTATACTACAGGCCTGAAGATCAATGAAAGTCTCTTTTACTTTTTTATTTTCTACATTGAGATAGGTCACATTCTCAAGTTGGAGACTTGACCAAATCCCATAGCTAGGTGTTTTCAGCAGTAAGCGTTTCCACCTGATACTGTCTGAATTCCAGAGACTCCCTCATGGATTTAAATTCTACCAGGGGCAACCTCGCATCGAAGCTGGACAGTCACTTATCGACTGACTCCAGGATGTCTGCAAGTCTCTGCCGTGCTGGTGATGTTGCACCAGGGTAGTCTGCTGGGCCATTTCTAATGGAAGACGGCATCTCTTCTGGAAGCAAGCCATAGATTAATAATAACTAATATTTAAAAGTACAGAGGGGTGTACAAGAATAGTAAGTGAAAAAGGTGACTTGTTTTGGATGGAGTTGGTTCACTCAAATAGGGTGAAGGTGAATTCTGGTTGTTTTACTTTTGTTTGCAAGCTTTGCAGCTTCCTGGGTACTGCAGACTAAGACTGCGAGGTGAGAGGTCAGCTACTGAGAGAGAGTGACGTTGACGTTGACCCTTGTGCATCGTTATTTTAGATACTTGCAATACTTGCAAAATAATGGAGTTTTATTGTTTTGGAGTTGGACTCTGGGTTACTGTTGTTGTGAGTCTGTCTGTGACATTGGTTATGTTTTACATAAGCATTCATAAAATTAGAAGGGCAAGCATAAGCCTCGATTGAGCGGCATTGACTGCAGCACCATGGTAATCCTACAAACATAAATGAAATAAAGCAAAAAGTGAAAAGATGAGACAATCAGAATCTGTGTTGAGATCCCTTTGTGTAACCTTATATAGCTTTTCTATTTAACCTGTATGTAATGTTTTATCATGGGGTCACAACAGAAAATCCCAATAGGCAAAAGTGGGTCAGTCAGTTTGATATAAAACAGGACATGACTTGTCAGGAAAATGATGAAATAACTATTTAAGAAATAAATCCTCAAATACAAATATAGAATAGAATTAATGTGGCGGTTCTTAACTCAAGAGGGGACAAAGATTACTTGATTAAAGTATTTAAAGAAGAGGAATTAGTGAGTAAACAGTGGGCTGCAAATGCAGAGAAAAGGAAAAAATATATAATTAAACAGTAATAATGTATTCTGTTTCTGAATGGTTTACATTAAAGTGACTGTTTTACAGTTTAGGCAGCACTATAACTCCAAAAGAGTTGTTAAAGAATATTAGAGAACTGAAGGCGCCTCCTCGGTGAGGTGTTCCAGGCATGTCCCACCAGGAGGAGGCCCCGGGGCAGACCCAGGACATGCTGGAGAGATTATATCTCTCGGCTGGTGTTCCCCCGAGTAAGGAGGTGGCTGGGGAGAGGGAGGTCTAGGCTTCTCTGGTAGGCTGCTGCCCCCCGCGATCTGGCCCCGGAAAAGTCGAAGAAGATGGATGGATGGATGGATGAAGGCTACCAGATGGTTTAATTGAGGGAGAAATGAAATGCATGCAAGACAAATGTTTCCTGAAGACAAGACTTCATTGTTTTTCATTATTTCCCTGTGTTCATTTTTAACAAGCATTACTATCTGATACATTAAATGCACAACGAACACATTTCTTTTAATGTAATAATACAATAATTTTATATTTTTGTTGCATTTTACTCAATATACAATAATTTTCTCTTTGAATAACTTCACTCCAGTGTGAGAACTTAATCTTCTTCTCTTCATTGAATAAATACACCCCTTTCGCTTTCTGATGTGAAATACTGCATTCAAGGTTGTTCTCCCCTTTGAATAAAACACAGAGCTGCTCTGAATCACAGGCCCATAAAGGAGAAGCTCCGTAATAATCACTGTCAGATGGCTGTGACCAGATGGCATGGTTTCTTCTTTGGACAAACTCCAGAGCCATATCTGTTTTCTCTGTGATATCTAACCTTGAATCTGCCAAAGAAATTTCCAAATAACCACATAAACATTGCTGGTTTGGTTTGCTTTCAGAATCCGATTCTCACAAGTCAAAGTCATTCACCTTCAGTGATCAGCTTGAATACTTGCCATCAGCTCATCACAGGACCTGAAGGGGAGTCCAGAGAGGATGCACGCCAAAACATTAAGTAGAACATGTGTTGTAGAAAAAAAGGAGAGATACATTTAGCTACAGATGACTGAGGTTCAGTCTTTGAACAGTTTCCTCCCAAAGTTCTTCCATTTGTCATCAAGTGATATATTCTGAAATTGTTCCAATCACCAAGTGAGTGTTACATGGCAACGGGATGGTGCTACAGGAAAAATGTTTTTTCTTAAAGGTGACTAAAGTGAAGGTTGTGTGAGCTGACTTATTATTTTGATGATGCTGAGCATTCTAAAGGACATCATAGCGGAGATTCATGTCTGTTCTACAGTGTCCTTGATTAAAGGTGTAAGGGGAAACCAGTAACAGCAAAGCTGTGCTCTACCGTCTCAGAATTTGAGAGGAGTAGACAAAGACTTAGGAGAGAGAAGGCTTACTGTCAGCCATGTTTAGCAATCGAATGGGCCTTCTTATGACTTTTTAATCATCCACCTGCCCGAATGTTTTGGCTTTATTAACCATACATTTGCTTTGCAGAAATAATGAAATGAAAGAAGGTGACATATTTCAAAACAGCAGTGTTACAGATTCCCTTTGCTTTTTCTCAGAAAGCCTCGTTAGGATGTGCACTGCATGTTAGTGATGGGTCGTTCGCAAACGAAATGGCTCTTTGACGTGAACGACGAGAGCCGGCTCCTTATCGCGAGCCGTGACGGCTCGTGGGTTTTTTTTTGGTTTTTTTTTTTTTTCTTTCTCTCAGCCTCTCTCTCCGCACTTTTTTTCCGCTTCACTCTGCACGCGAGCCTTGTGCTTTACGCTGGGCAGAGGGGGGAGGGGCGGTAGTTACACTCAGTAGCACAGGAACAGAGCCAGAGGGAGAGAAAGAGAGGCAGGGACAACAACATCACATTAGAAAGGTATAGTAATCATCCACAACTATTTTCGGTTGCAGATGATAAAGGATTCAGAAAGTTTATTCATGCGGCCCATATGACAGAGAATATGCATCTTCTTTTTGTTTTCATATTATAATTTATATTTAATTGTGTTGTGGTTTGCAGTGTTTTGTGTTGTTTTCACTTTAAATTTGTAAAAGGAAAAGCTGAAAATTTAAATAGTTAAAAGTTGAAATGTGAATAGTTGATTTTTGTATTATATGATTTATTTATTACATTTTATGTGGAGTGAATAAATAAAAGTATATTTACGGTGGTCCCCTAGAGACAAAGCACATACAAACTTCAAATCACGTACGAACTCTGAAGCATGTACAAACTCCAAAACACGTAAAAACTCCAAAACACGTAAACACTACAACTCCGAAGCACGTAAAAACTCAGAAGCACATAAAAACTCAAAACACGTACAAAAGACAACAGAAGTGCTCCAGGATGCTGGGCGCAGTGTTGAGCTTTTGTTATCTTGTGGCTACACAAGCCAGCAAGTACCAACGACCGGATTTGGTGTGTGATAGTAACAGGTAGATGAACTTTTTTTTTTAAATTATTTGAATATATTGAGTGCCTGTGTATAAATACACAAACAATACACACATGCTTTCAATTGTGTAATTTAAGTGATCTAGTAGCTCTGCTTTGGAAGTTCAGTTCATGCTAGAAATGTGTTTTGGAGTTTGTACGTGTTTTCAGAATCATCAGAATCAGAATACTTTATTGATCCCTGGGGGAAATTATTTTTTGTTACAGTGCTCCATTTTAAACCAACATTAAGACAAGACAGACAATACACTAACTAAGAATAGTACAATATATACATATATATACATACATACATACATAAGTCACTCATAAATAAATAGTTGGAAAAGAAACATGTGTAGTTGTAGCAGCAAACAGTGTGTTAAGTGGATGCGTTGTACAGGGAGATGGCCACAGGCAGGAAGATTTCCTGTGTCGTTCAGTGGTGCTTTTCGGTAATCTCAGTCTCTCACTGAACGAGCTCCTGTGACTGACCAGCATGTCATGGAGTGGGTGGGAGGTGTTATCCAACATTGTCTTTATCTTGGACAGCATCCGCCTCTCCGACACCACCTTGAGGGGTCCAGCTCCATCCCCACAACATTGCTGGCCTTACGGATTAGTTTATTAAGTCTGTTGGCATCTGCGACCCTCAGCCTGCTCCCCCAGCATGCAACAGCATAGAGGATTTTCTCTAGGGGCCACCGCATATATTTATATATAAACATATATAAATAAAACCACTTTTTTTACGTTAGTAATTCCTTTTGTGCATAATTTTATATTATTGTTAATAATAAATTAATTAAAGCAACAAAACAACCTGAAGAGCCGGTTCGGAGCCGAAAGAGCCGGCTCTTTTTAGTGAGCCGAACCGAAAGAGCCGGTCTCTAAAAAGAGCCGGAAATCCATCACTATGGCATATGTCTTTGTCTACAAAGACAATAAATTATTTAATTTTGAATAATCAAAACTACTGCCTAGATCCCAGAACTCCCCAGCCATCTCCTCTAGCTTTTCCAGGGGAACACCAAGGCGTTCCCAGGCCAGCTGAGAGATATAATCTCTCCAGCATGTCCTGGGTCTGCCCCTGGACCGCCTCCCAGGGACATGCCCGGAACACCTCACCCAGGAGGCATCTTTGTCAGATGCCCGAACCACCTCAACTGGCTCCTTTCGATATGAAGGAGTAGCGGCTCTAGGGAGGTCTGGGCTTCCCTGCCTAGGCTGCTGCCCCAAGCCCTGCCCTGGAAGAAGAAGGATGTATGGATACCTAGATCATGTTCTATTAAAAGAGATGCTAGGACATCAAATTAGCAGTGGGACCTTTGTATGTGGAATTTGCATGTCCTTTCTGTCTGTGTGGGTTTTCTCTGGGTGCTCCAGTTTCATACCACAGTCCATAGACATGTGACCAGTTTCTTGGACTGTTGGAAATTTGTTGGTGTTTTTAAATTTCCAATGTACACAGTCTGAGGTAGATAAAGTGCTGAAAGTGTATAAGTGTAAGTAATATTGTTGTGATTTGGCGCTGTATAACTAAAACAGAATTTAATTGAATTAGATAAACACCCCATGGTTAACACCCACTAAATCTCTGAGCTTTGTAAAAATTATCTCAGAGTGATGCTAAAAATGAAATTCATGTACTTCTTACTTCTAGACTGGCCTACAGTAATTTATTACTATCAGGTTGTCCTAAAAAATTGCTTAAAAAACCTTTAGCTGATCCAACATGCTGCAGCAAGAGTACTGACAGGGACTAGAAAGAGAGAGCATCCATCGTTTCTCTTCTGCTTATCCTAAAAAATGTTAGTGACTGTTGCCTCGCAGCAAGAAGGTCCTGAGTTTGATTCTAGCTCCAGGCCAGGGCCCTCCTGTGTGGATTTTGTATGTTCTTTCAGTCAGTGCAAAGACATGCAGTTAGTGGGGTTCGGTTAATTGGTAATTCTAAATTGCCCATCAGTGTGAATTGTTGTTTGTGTCTATGTGTTAGCCCTGCGACAGACTGGGGACCTGTCCAGGGTGTACCAAGCCTCTCGCCCTATGGTAGCTGGAATCGGGGACTTTAACAGGGAATTTCACTTCTACAGGGAAAAAGACATAAGCAGGGTTGGAATTTTTTTATATTGCAGTGAGACAGGTTATTATTTCATCTTAGGGGCACTAATTTTAATTCCTTAAGCCCCTTCCTCATCATCTGGAACTGGATTTTAATGCGCACATTCCAACTGTCTTTGGAAGTGAAAATCCTGACTGGGAATGTGTTCTCATGTGTTTGGGTCTAGGGCAGGGGTCGGCAACCCTGTGCACGCGTGCAACAGCTGGCACGCGAAGGGTTAAGTGATGGCACGGCATGCAGTGAAATAACCTGAGAAGGTGTATTTAAAAATAAATATCTACGGCTGGGCCACCAATGCACATCACAAATTAGCTCACACAGAGCTAATGACAATACAGCTAATGACAATGCAGCTAATGACAGCGCGTCTTAATGACAGATCTAAGCTAACAGCCCCACCTCCTTGTTTTACTTGTAACTGGCTAAAAATTACACAGACGAGAGGGATGTAGCTAGCTAGCCAGTCCTGTGAATTATGGCCTCGAAGCGAGCAAAAAAAAGATTATCCCTGGTCTTTTATGCCAATTTGGACGGAAGACTAGGGTTTTGTGCAACAGAAAGATCGTGCTGTATGTGTATGTGCCCTTTGCCTCGAGAGTGTTGTTTGCCGGACTTCCAGTGTTAAACGACATTTTGAGACGAAACATCAAAAAACCTTCAAGGATGAGGCAGAGAAAGTTGAATCAATTACACGTGCTGTGTCAAGATATGAGAAGCAAGCAAGTACTCTAAAAGTTTTTACAGCTGCAAAACATCATGGAACTGAAGCAAGTTATCGTATTGCTCACTGTATTGCTAAACATGGAAAGCCGTTTACAGACAGAGAATTTGTTAAGGAAGCTTTTCTCTCAAGCTCAGAAGTGTTATTTAATGGGCTTCCAAACAAAGATGCAATTAAAGCAAGGATATAAGACATACCTGCATCAGCCAGAATTGTGGAACGACGCATCCAGGAAATGGGTGACAATGTCAGAGCCCAACTGTCACGGCTCGGGGAACAGAGGCAAACACACACTATAAGTACACAGAGAGACACTGGGAAATCACACGCAGGTGGGAGACACAGCTGGACCTGGTTAACCTGACGAGACAGGGGAACACTAACACCAGGGACCAACTAGAGGGAGCACAAACCCAGAAACCCAGTATCTAAAATCCCAAAACACAAACCATCCCAAAACAGCCCATGAATAATAAAGAGAATAATAACAATAAAGAACACAAACACAAAGTCACTGAGTCATGGCCGCAGGACCATGACACCAACAAACAGCCGGTTTGAAAGAAGCCCAGGTGTTTAGTGTAGCTTTGGACGAAAGCGTTGATATCAATGACGTTCCACGTTTGGCTGTTATGGTAAGATACTGTGATGTGGCAGTACAAGAGGAACTCTTCTGTTTAACCCCGATGCCTGAAACAACGCGAGGTGAGGATATTGCCAAAGTTTTTAAGGAGTGTTTTGATGAGCGAGGCATTGACATTACAAAGATTTCTGATGGTGCGCCAGCTATGGTTGGGAAACACAGGGGCGCTGTTACCATGAAACTACACTGTATAATACACCAAGAAAACCTGTGTTCCAAGATGTCAAATTCAGATCTTCATGACGTCATGCCCACAGTGGCAAAAGTCGTGAACTTTATAGTTAAGCGATCTCCTTTGACTCACCGCCAATTCCAGTCTCTGCTCGAGGAGCTGGATAGCTCATGCAAAGACATCCCGCTCCACTGTGCTGTCAGATGGCTTAGCTGTAGAAAGGTTCTGGAATGATTTGTGGATTGTTTTGATGTGGTAAAAAAATTCCTGGCAAGAAAAGGGGCAAAGCCATGCCTGAACTCGAAGACGAGAAGATAAGATAAGATAAGATAAGATAACCTTTATTAGTCCCACACGTGGGAAATTTGTTTTGTCACAGCAGGAAGTGGACAGTGCAAAAGTTATGACGCAAAAATTAGAATACAATAAGAATAAATACAGTACACAGCTGTACAGAATAGAATAAAATAATATACTATATACAGTAGAATAAAATAGAATAAAAATATACAATAAGATAAAAATAGAATACGAATGCTATATACAACTGAGTAAAAATACAACGATGCCAGAAAAGATTATTGCACTTAGTGTTATTGCACATGTGATGGATGTGTGTGTTTGATCAGTTAAAGTCTTTATTTGGAGTCTGACAGCAGTGGGGAGGAAAGACCTGCGAAATCTCTCCGTCCCACACCGTGGGTGCCGCAGTCTCCCACTGAAGGAGCTGCTCAGTGCTGTCACAGTCTGCTGCATGGGGTGGGAGATGTTGTCCAACAGGGATGACAGCTTAGCCGCCGTTCTCCTGTCACTCACCACCTCCACTGGGTCCAGAGGGCATCCTAGAACAGAGCTGGCCCTTCGGATCACCCTGTTCAGTCTCTTCCTGTCCCCAGCAGAGATGCTGCCGCCCCAGCAGACCACACCATAAAAGATAGCAGAAGCCACAACAGAGTCATAGAAGGTCTTCAGGAGTGGGCCCTCCACTCCAAACGACCTGAGTCTCCGCAGCAGGTACAGCCTGCTCTGCCCTTTCCTGTAGAGGGCGTCTGAGTTATGAGTCCAGTCCAGTCTGTTGTTCAGATGAACACCAAGGTACCTGTAGCTGTCCACAGCCTCAATGTCCATACCTTGGATGTTCAGTGGTTGCAGTGGAGAATGCTTGTGCCTGCGGAAGTCTACCACCAGCTCCTTGGTTTTACTGGCGTTGATCTGGAGGTAGTTCAGCTGGCACCAGTCCACAAAGTCTTGGGTCAGACCTCTGTACTCCTTGTCGTCCCCATCAGTGATGAGGCCGACTATTGCAGAGTCATCAGAGAACTTCTGCAGGAAGCACTGGGTGGAATTGTGGGAGAAGTCTGCAGTGTAGATGGTGAAGAGGAACGGAGCCAGAACCGTTCCCTGTGGGGCCCCCGTACTGCAGACGACCCTGTCCGACACACAGCCCTGAGTCCTCACATACTGTGGTCGGTCGGTGAGGTAGTCCAAAATCCAGGTAGTGAGGTGATGGTCCACTCCAGAGTTCCCAGCTTGTCCTTCAGAACCGAGGGAAGAATGGTGTTGAAGGCACTGGAGAAATCAAAGAACATGATTCTCACAGTGCTTCCAGCGGTCTCCAGGTGAGCGAGGGAACGATGTAGGAGGTGAATGACGGCATCATCCGCTCCAATGCCAGGCTGGTAGGCAAACTGAAGTGGGTCCAGTGATGAGCTTGTTAGGCGCCGAAGCTGAGCCAGGACCAACCGCTCCAGGGTCTTCATCAGGTGGGATGTCAGAGCCACCGGCCTGTAGCTGTTGAGGTCCTTGGGGCGTGAAGTCTTTGGCACTGGTACAACACAGGAGGTTTTCCAGAGCTGTGGGACTCTTCCCAACCTCAGGCTCAGGTTGAAGAGGTGCTCCATCACCCCACACAGTTGGTCCGCGCAGGACCTGACGACCCTCGAGCTGATGCCATCTGGGCCCGCTGCCTTCTTGCCATTAATCCTCCTCAGTTCCCTCCTAACCTGGGTGGTTGAGAGAGACAGGCTGGAGCCTTGTGTTGAGTGTGTATTGGATGCTGTTGTTGGGGGTGGGGGAGGAGTGAGCAGGGTGAATAGAGGAGGTGTGAAGTGTCTGAGGTGTCAGAGGTGGAACAGCAGCAGTGGGGGTGGGTGAGTCTGCAGCCGATGTTGCAGACTGTCTCATGGCTTGAATCAAATCTGTTGAAGAAATGATTCAGTTCATTTGCC
>NW_024583406.1:38515-54366 GCF_018398535.1 Haplochromis burtoni
TAGGTTTGTAGCTTGAACCCATCCGCTGGAACGTTGAAGACAATATAATTACACAGCAAAGCAAGACACAAGTAGGCAATGTTCTTCATGTTTCTCGTGCACGGGAGAGAACCGGACAGGCGCCGTTCCTTCGCTTGAACAGAACAGGCATGTTGCTGAGGACTGAGTGGATCTGCGCATCCATCCCGTCACATAGTGATTTATTGTGGAACTCTATGGATTTGCAGCTGTAGTATCATCCTCTGTAGCCATGGTGGTGCTGATGCTAGTGGTTTTTTGAGTATGGTCTCTAGTGGCTTGTGGTCCAATTCAATGGTCACATGTCGACCGTACATGTACTCGTGGAACCGCTTGCAGCCAAAGAGAACAGCATACAGCTCTTTTTCTATTTGGGCATAGTTCAGCTCGGTGCTGTTAAGTGACTTGGATGCGTAGGCAACTGGCCTGCCGTCCTGCAGCATCACAGCACCGAGGCCACTTTTGGATGCGTCGACCTGGAGTCGTAGTGCTTTCTTGGGGTTGAAGAAGGAGAGAACTGGGCCTGGTTCTCTTTTGATCAGCTCCTTCATTTGTTGAAAGGATCTGTCATGGTTCTTGTCCCATCTTGCTAAATAATTAACCATTCCCAGCACTGTTTCCAGTTCTGCCCTGTTCTGTGGGGGCGCAATGTCTTGGATTGCTTTTACTTTTTGTGGATCTGGTTTTAGTCCTTTGTGTGACAATGTGTGACCGAAGTAACTGACCTCTTTGACGCAAATGGTGCACTTGTCAGGGTTCAGTTTTACACCTCTCTCCCTGCTGCACTGCAGCATGGTCCTCAGGTTGTCGTCATGCTCCTGTTTGGTTCCTCCGAAGACCAACACGTCATCCACAATGGCTGCCACACCCCTCAGGCCCTCGTAGGTCTCATCCACGCGTCGCTGGAACTCATCCTGGGCTGAGATTATGCCGAATGGCAGCCTGAGGAAGCGGTTCCTGCCAAACACAGTATTAAATGTGGTTAACAGAGATGATTCGTGGCTTAGCTTAATGGCCCAGTAACCTGATCTGGCATCCAAAACACTGAAATACTTGGCCCCAGCAAGTTTTGTGGTGACATCCTCCAAGGTGGGTAGAGGGTAATGGGGTCTTTGTATAGCCTTGTTGAAGGGTCCAGACATACTCTGAGTCTGCCTGTCTTGGGTTTTTCCACGACAACAAGTGCATTCACCCAGTCCGTAGGATCTGTGACCTTGCATATGATTTGATTCCTTTCCATGCTGTCAAGCTCGTCTTTGAGTCGGGCTCGCAGAGCGATGGGAATCCAACGAGGTGGGCTGACTGTGGGTGCAACGTCTGGGTTTACATGGAAACTGCATTCACCAGGAAATTCTCCTATCCCTTTAAATACATCAGCATACTCGTCTAGTATTGCCTGTGAACTATTGGTTGTCTTGTCTCTTTCCTCCGTCACTGCCATCACGATCCTGACCAGGTTAAGGTCACGGCAAGCTTTCATTGCTAATACAGGTGGGGCGCTTGTGTTAACAACACGGAATTCCAACGTGCTGGTTTTGTCTTTGTGTTTGCATTTTAGCTGGCATTTCCCTTCCACGCTGAGTGAGTGTCCCCCGTAATCTGTGAGCTTGTGTGTGACAGGCTTCAGTGTCACATGTGGGAAGAGTGTCTGGAAGATGTTGGCTGGAATTGTGTTCGCTTGCGCCCCAGTGTCAACTTTAAACCTCACTGCCTGTGGGGAGAAACCAAGTTGCATGTCTGCATATATATCATTTCTTCCTTCATTTTCTATGGTGATGCTATCAATGTAGAAACAGTCTTGCTCCTCATCTGTGTCCTTAGTTGACATTTCTATGTTCTCTCTCACAGTGTGTACTGATTTGAGGTGGCTTTTGTCTGCGAAGGGAGTCTTGACCTGCATGCTCTTGCAAAATGGTTCCTTTTCTTGCATTTTGCACATTGCTTCCCTTTTGCTGGGCAGGTGTCTTTATTACTGTGTTGTCCGGCACAATAGCTGCACGTTTTTAGTGTTGCATTAGCGTGTTCTTTTGGTTTCACGCTTCTTGTTTGATTTTCTTGTCTGTGCGGTTTCCTGCAGATGGCGTGCACAGTTTCTTGGCCCCTGGAGTGACCCATAGATTTTAGCTGTTGCTTTGCTAGCTCGTGTGATCGTGCTATATCTATAGCTTTCTCTAGCGTGAGCTCTGCGCCTTGGCTGAGTAGCTTTTCTCGGACGTGTGGCGAGTTAGTGGCAAATACTAACTCGCGATCCCTGACCATTTCATCTGTATTTGGGTACCCACAGTCTTTAGCAAGCAGTTTCAGTTCTGTAATAAACTGTTCAAATGCCTCATTTTCTCCCCGCATCTTTTCATGGAACTTATATCTGGCGTAGATTGGGTTAGCTTTCGGTATGATGTAATCAGTGTACTTATCGTAGTACGTCTGAAGCTTTCGGGAGTCGTCTGCGGTGAGCGTCCACGTGTTGTAGACGTCCCGTCCTTTCTCACCGACCCATAGAAGAAGGTAGCTGCATTTGTCTGCCTCCTCCTTCCCCCGAAGAGGACCAGCGAACATTAGCTCGGCGTGCTGCTTGAAACACCGCCATGCCTCGGGCAGGTTGCTAGAGTCCCAATCCATGCGCGGTGTGGGAACGCCGTAAGCCTCCATGTCTGCGCTGTCCGACGGCGAGGGATTGCATAGAAAACTGCTACTCTGACACCATGTATTATCTTTGTCTGTATACCAAGCTTCTTATTAAATGCACGCACACACCGATCTCTGCTCTGATTCCACTTTATTTCTTTTTTCTCATTTTTTTCTGGAGCTTCTTGCTCACCAGTAAATTACACACATTGCAGCAACACAGTGCCATCTAGTGGCTGATGCAAACATAGGTCAACATGCTACACCAGCTATTGGCCACAGTAAATGTATCTGGATGCTCCAATATGTAACAATCATGCCTTCAGAGCTGGGCTGGAGGACATCACATTTGTGACATGGCAAGGAAGAGGGATTTGTTCTCTCAAAGATATTTACATTGACAGACATTTTCCATCTTTTCAGCAATTGAGGGTGAAATTTAATCTTTCTAATTCACATTTTTTCAGATTTTTACAGTTGAGACATTTCATCAAAGCATCTATTCCACAATATGATTTGATTCCTCGAAACTCGAAACTTGTGTATAGGTTGCATTTTTCTCCCACTAAAGTGGAAAAAATGTTTAAGCCCTCTGTGTTAAGTGTTCAAGTGATCAAGGGACTTTATCTCACCTTTTCTTTCAATGCCAAAAACTACAGCTTTTTTTGGAATCATCTGTTTGATTTTCTGACCAAAGCCATTGGTCCCATGTACCCCCTTTGCAGCATTGTTCGGGGTGTCTGAACCGGGATGGGCAAGGGACAAGACAGAGACGCAGGTTGTGTCAATGACTACACTTGTGGCTAGAAAGCTTCTCTGCTGGAAGTCTGATAAATCTCCTACCTTCGATATGTGGTTGAGAGAATTTGGAAATGTACTCCATCTGGAGAAAATCAGGTTTACCTTGTCTAACCGAGAGAGAGCGTTTTATAAGATTTGGCAACCAGTCATTAGCCTGATAAACTTAAGTGGAATGTACTCTGTTTTAACATTTATGTATGCTGTATTACCACCTTGTTGACTTGCCGTCCACCTTCTATTGTGTTCTTTTGAAGGTGATTGTTGCATACTGCTCAATCATAAAATCAATAAAAACATATTGGGAAAAAAAAGTAATCCGATCCATTAAATATCAAAAAAGCACCTCACAAAACTTGCGACATGGCATAACTCGGCTTGATTAAGCATCATAAGGTGGGGGGTGGTTCCCTATTTTTCTTTTTTTTCTTTTTTTGCTGGGCGTTTGCAACCCTATTAGTCCATTCACTGTCTGAACAGAGTTTCGTCATGTTACTTTTGCACTATTATGCACATGTTGTTATTACATGGCTTAATTAAGATACACATCAGGGCTGACATCTGGGGCCAGAGCTGAAACTGTTCTGGGCCAGCACAGGGCCAGCAGTGTGTCTGCAACTGGCTCGTGGTTGCACATGGCCCACATATCGCAAATAATGATGGCCCTTTGGCCAGATTTGCCAGAGGTAATCCACACATGGGCCAACAAAGCCACCAGTGTGTCTGCAACTGGCCTTGTGTGTGGGCCAACTTTGGCAAAACAGATCTGGGCCCCCAAAGGGCCGTCATTCTTTGCGGTATGTGGGCCATGTGTAAGCACATTGTGTGGGCCAGATCCAGACCATACCAATTTTGCTATGTGGGAATTGGCCCGGTCATGGGGAATGAGACAGGACACAGGAACCACTCTATTGTGGGCTTTTTTATTCTCCGACTGTACTCAGAGGAGCACAGTTTTAATTCTATAGTTTTGAGTGAAAACGGTAAAATGTAACTATTCCACTGGCTCAGCCTAAAACTGTCTTTCAGGGTCTGAGACAACAGTAACTATCATATGTGCACATTAAATTTAAACAGTATAGACAACAGTAGTGACTTTGGTTTCTCTACACACCCACTGTGCTAGGACAAGTACACACGCAGGAATCACACAGCAAGTGATCTCCCCTGCCAACCCGCTCTTCAGTCCTTCTCACAGCACGTGACCATTAAACATACATCCGTCGCACTTTAAGAACTCTACAAAAATTGTCACAAACATGGAGTCATCGCTAAAGAAACTTGGCTTCCTAGGCTAATCACAGTCTCCTACGGCACTGGTGACAATATTTTGCAGTATGCTACACTTTTTTAGCACATTTACCTCATGTGTAGCTAGCCACAGAAATTTTGCAGCCTCTCACTCTCCAGTGCTCCCGCTCACAGCGCTCAGTGTGTGACGCAAACTTGAGTACATGCGTGCTCTGGCGTACAGCAGCTCTTAAAGCAACAGTATACCCCCAAAACGTGAGGACTAGTCATCACCATGACAACCCTACAACAGACCTCTGGTAGACAGGCAACCAGTCAAAAACACAATCCCCTCTTTTTAAACCCTTTCCATGCGTAGTATTAGTTCACTTGGCTACATATAGTTTTGGATTTAGACTGCTACACTAAGACGCTAACAGATATAAACAGACTGAGCCCTTCTTTTCTGAGGAAATTTAGGGGGATGGTCTCCCTGCTGATGGCACCAGAAGGTACAACTTTAAACCTGACTCTGCTGGACAGGGCTGTAACTTTCTGGGGTTAGAGAAGCTCTCTTCCCGCTTTCCTTTTCCTTTCCCACTCCCTATCTCCTAAAGCAGTTCTGACCAGAGAACAAAATGTGGTTGCCATGGTAACGGAAGTATTACCTGCAGCAGGGTCGTCTACATAGAAGGAGATGTCCAGAAGAAGAAACGTGAGCAGATATCAGACACCCTCAACCGTTTCTACCAATCATGTTAACATTCTGTTTCTGTGACCCCCAATAAAAGTGTTTACTGCCTGGGCATGGCCAGAGAGGCCGAGGTCCATGGCACTGTGTAAAACAATTTGAAATTTTAACCATTTTGTTAATAAATTGTGAAAAAGTATCATTTGAGTATATTTGTCTTCTCTCATAAAAAGAGTGTCCCCACGAGGGTCACAGGCCCCCTGTTGATCCTCTACCTAATCACACGAACCAAGGCATGAAAACGAGTGTGGGTCATAAATAGCCAAAGTTTCAGACGGCCTGCACCCTATGATAGTAACAGTCAAATTTTTACAAGAGTAATGATGGAAGATATTATTAAAATTGGTTAATTAAAGGCTGGATGATAGATAAAGTCGCCAATACCGCCATAGAGAAGGATAGACAGAAAACAAGAAAAATGGGGAAGGCAGGGTATCCTCACCAGAATCCCAGAAGCGGCAATTTGTTGCACACAGTTCTGCTGTGACAGTGCACATAATTACCTGGCTGCCGCAGAAAGAAGCCAAGGCTGAATTTCCTGACTGATCCTGATGCTTGTGATGACAATGCTCCTTCTGTTGAGCTAGAGCTAGGTGTCTCACCTTTGAAGAAGGAGTTGCTGCCATGGCAACTCCCCAAAAAGTCTTGGTGGGACTTCAGGAGCCTTTGTTGCCAGACTTCAGTGGATCTAGTGGTAATGCCAGACTTAAAGTTTGTCTAGCCTGCCTTTGGCTGGAAAGCACAGGAAAAGGAGCTGGTGTGTAAAGTTGAGTTTGATTTCAAACTACAGATTCGCCAGTTGGCGACTGAAGCTGAGAAGAAGGTAAATTTAAAACAGCTTGAAGTGGAAGCTATGAGGCTTTCACAAAGCCAGTCTTCACGCAGCTCACCTGTTAATTCAGATCATTAGCGTTTATCTGATAATGCCTGCAGATTTGATGTAAGCAAAAATATTGTTTTGGTGCCAACATTTAGATAAAGTTGATTCCTACTTTAATCATTTGAAAGGATTGCAACAGCACTAGAATGGCCAAAAGAAATATGGGTTGTGCTATTGCAATGTAAGCTAATGGGCAAAGCTCAGGAGGTTGTATCATCTCTTTCTAATGAGGTTAGCATAATATACGGTGTACTGAAAGAGTCCATTTTATATGCATATGAGCTTGTACCAGAGGCCTACAGGCAAAATTTCAAGAATCACAAGAAGACTAATGGTCAAAGGAGCTTGCAAAGAAAAGTGTCTGGACTTCTTTAAGTTGCTTGAAGAGAAGCTCAAGCAACTTAAAGAAGTCCAGACGCTTTTCTTTGCAAGCTCCTTTGACTACGATGACCTGGATGACTGAGAACCTTCACAGACAAGAAGATTAATGGTCAAACATATGTCGAGTTTTCACATGAGAAGGAATTCTTTATGACAAGTGGTGTACTGCAAGAGAAGTGAAGAAAGACCTTGAATCTCTTCGCCAGTTAATCTTATTGGAAAATTTTAAGAATCCATTACCAGAGAAGCTTATAGTTTTCTTAAATGAGCAAAAAGTTCCCTCACTGTCAAAAGCAGCCATTTTGCATTTTTCCAGCCAGTAAAACTACTGAGGGGATTCCCAGTCTATCATTTGAGAGGGTATTTTGCCTCTTTCTGTTGTATCATCCTGTCAGTCAAGTGTTGTGGTTCAAGGTATTGGAATGACTTTTGTGTCTGCGCCTTTGCACAATATTCACATCACCTTTCTTGTTTTCAGTGGATTTGGTAAGGTTGCTGTCCTTCCATCGCTGCCCATATAAGGAGTTGATTTCAGCCAGTGAAAAAGTGTTGCCTGTGCCTGAGATGCTGGATAAATCTGCAAAAGCTTCTAAGTTAAACAAAAAGAGTACAATAACATTTTTCCTGCGTGTGTGGTAACAAAATCTCAATCAAGGAAGAATGACTTTGATTTGTCAGACTCCTTCCTTATGAAAGAAGCACCTGAAATTGTTAGGCCAGAGGTTGAGCTTAACGATGAGTCTAGAAATATGTTTTCTCTTCCTAGGGCTGACATAACACTGCCTGCTTCAAGAGAGGACTCTATTGTTGCACAACATGATGATGACTCTCTTCTGAAATGTTGTTCTTCTGTATTTACTCAGGAGGAAGCAAAGGTTAAGAAGGTGGCATACAATATTGATAAGGGTCTCCTACTACGCCGCTGGGCTGGTTAAAAACTTGGATGACTGGCATAAAGTTTATCAAATTGTTGTACCAAAGGTTTTCTGCCTGCAAGGGCTAATTTTAGCACATGATCACCTACTGTCGGGGTACTTTGGCATAAATAAAACATATAATAAGGCCCTCAAACACTTTTTCTGGCCAGGGCTCAAGTCTGATGTTGTACATTACTGTCCTTCCTGCCATGTTTGCCAAATTGTGGGTAAACCAAATCAAGTTATCCCGCCTGCACCCCTGTCACCAATTCCAGTGATGGGTGAACCATTTAACAGGGTTATTGTTCACTGTGTGAGAACAATAAAGTCTGGACACCAGTTTATCCTAAAAATGCTGTTGCCTCTACTAGATTTCCTGCTGCAGTGCCCTTGCGGAGGATCACTGCTCCTGCCACTATTGTATTTGGACATGAAGTAAGGGGAGCTTTGCATGTTCTTAAAGAACAGCTAGTGGTTCCATCTAAAACACTGAAGAGCATCCCTGAATACACTGCTAAAATTACAAAGCACCTTCAATCAGCTTGCTCTATTTTCAAGGATACCTAAACTGCTAGACAAGTAAGGATGAAAAATCATTATGACCAGAAAGTAGTCACTTTAAGCACGGCGATCAAGTTCTAGTTTCTAGTTTTCTAGTTCTAGTTCTAGCCCATTCTGGGCTGTTCTCTGGAAACAGTTTCCTGGACCGTTACGTTGTAGAAAAGAAACTCACTGAATTCAGAACCTTATCTTAGCCTTCCGATGTAGTCTTTACAGACCATAACTCGCTTATTTTCCTTTTGAGAAAATACAATAACAACCGACTTATGAGATGATCTTTGATCATCCAGGAGTATAAACCTTCAAATCTGCCATAAAAAAGGGAGAGAAAATTCCCGGTATTCTGGTTTTTGTCTTTGAAAGCTCCAAACATTTTGTTTGGACTTGTAAGGATGGGGGTGTTACGTGTCTGCGGGATGTCCTTATAAAAGGAAACTCACCTATGGCTAGAGGTGGCTCTCTCCTCCTCCCCCCCCCCTCGCTAAGGATTGTTTGGCATATGTATTGAGCTGCCCTGGAGCATTTCATTTGTTTGTGTAAGGTGTGTGGGGGGAGTAAGAGGACTAGGTAAGGTTGGGGTACCCTGTATATTTCCTCACATAGGATTTTTTCAGTTAAAAACACTAGGTAAGTAGGTTGGTGCCACCCATATAATGTTTGAGCTTATTTTGTGTGTGGAGGATGAGTTTTTTTTCTTTCTTTTTCTCTTAGAATAAACCTTAGCCAAGTTCTGGCTGAGCTTTACTGGCTTCTGGCTTTTTAGTGTTTTTCTTTGGCACAACATGCGGCCATGACTGAGTGACTTTATGTTTATGTACTTATTGTTATTACTTTCATTATTATTCATGGCTGTTTTGGGATGGTTTGTGTTTGGGATTTTAGACACTGGGTTCTGGGTTTGTGCTCCCTCTGTTGGTCCCTGGTGTCAGTGTTCCCCTGTCTCGTCAGGTTAATCAGGTCCAGCTGTTTCCCCCACCTGTGTGTGATTTCCCAGTGTCTCTTTGTGTATTTATAGTGTGTGATTTCCTCTGCTCCTCGTCGCGTCGTCTGTGTACATACCCTGTGTTCATACCTGGTGTAATCCTCTGCGTGCTCTCCCTGCTGTTCTCCCTTCATGTTCAGGTTTGCCACTCCTCTGTGTAGTTTGTCCCAGTTTAGTCCATCCTTAGTTCTGTTTGCCATCTCCACTTTGTGTTGGATATTATCAATAAATCACCCTCACACCTGAATAAGTGCTGCGCTTTGGGTCCTCCTTCCACTCTCCACACGGCCGCTGCCCCGGACCGTGACAATAACAGTTCCTTTCTCCCATACATTGCTGTATGGCTTTGAGACATTGGGGTTTTTGCTTTTTGTTTTTTTTATTACCTATTAAAAATCTTATCTGCTACAACACTTGTACCAACTTAATGGAGTTCTTGTGTTACTCCCTCCTGCCAATGAGAAGGTGTAACACAAGGCAAAACTCATCACTTTTTGGTTGATACTGGACCAACATACTCTTGCATCACCTTGATGTCATTGCCGTTTCAGGGAAACCACACAATCAGTCTTTTACTGTGCCTTTAGCAGTGCCATATGACAACCAAATAATGTACCATCAGTTCCTCTTTGCCTCAGCAGTCCTGTTAATCCTCTGAGAAAATTTGACATAACAATATACTGCACTCCAGAAGGTCTAACAATCACCACGACACAACAACCACAAGCATGTCCATGTCTGGGATCTACGGTACTCTTTATGGCCTCTGACCCACATCCCCAAGACCAGAGTCTACTGGTTAAGACTTCTTCCAAGAGGACCAGAGATCCCGCATGTCCAGTTCGCCTATATGCAAGCCATGGCTAAAGACTTTAAACCCTTATAAGGCCCCAGAGGAAGTCCTGCACTGTCACACCGGTATATTTTCTGACTCCTGATAAGGTGTATGAAGAAGGATGGCAAGACCCAAGAGGGAGAAGCAGCCTTCATTCTCATGAAACAAGCTCCTGCCCAAGCAGCATCTCTCTCTTCTCTTGACTACTCACAAACATTTCACCTTAATGTTTCCAGAAAAGCACTGCATTGACAGGAGGGGGAAAGAGGAGTACTGACGTACCACAGTTTGAAGCTGGACAACATAGAAACCGGACAAGCGGAATCTGCAATATATGGCAGCGCTTGCAAAGGAAATCACTAAAACCAGCCACATTATGATGTGTCATGAATTAAGAACAAACACAGACAACGGAGTAGTGGCTTGGAAAGAAGCCACTACAGGTTTCGCTTAGGCAGCAGTTGTCCTTCTTCTCTCCAGGATCGGCTGGAGCTTTCTTTAGGAGCCTTCCCAGCTTTGACAAAAGTCCAGCTGGAATAAGCACATTTACTCAGGGCCTTCTTCATGTGCTGTTCTTCTGCCTCCCTGGCTGCTGTGTCTGTGGGGATGGTGTTCGCTGTGTGTTGTAGCGTCCTGATGACGCCCACTTTGTGCTCCAGTGGATGACAAGAGTAAAACCTTAAATACTGATCCGTATTAGAAATTTTTTTCATTGATGTTTGGATTGCAGCAGTATGAGCTCTACTTTTCATGAGTGGCATGACCAGGGCACACCCCAGCAGTCTCAGGTCAATCTAGCCTCCAGTGCGCTGATGATAATGGGTGCTGCAATAGAGTTTGTCTCCTACACCCTTAATAATTCATTTATAAGAACCATTTATCAGTCAGTGGGCCATTACAGGAATTGCACTTTCGCACTTGTTTGTCATGCATTTCAATAGCTGGGCCCACGTCCTCATTTTAGGTTTGGGGTATTTTTAGTAGATAAAGGCAAATGGCTTAATTAATAATGGAGCTGTGGTGTTAGGATGCCTGGGTCGTTGACCCAGGGGTTTTGAGTTTATTATATTATTTATACTTTCTAGTCTTTGGTTTCTTTGAGTTCTGTCTTATAGTTTATGTCTCTGTCTTCTCTAGCTGCTCTGTCTCCCCTGTCAGCTGTATCCCCTTGTCTAGTTCGCGTCTCTGTGTGTCCTTAGTGGCTATATCCCCGTGTCCAGTCAGTGTTTGTGTCTGCCCTGGTCCCACGTCTCTGTTCCCTCTGTTGCAGTGCGTGCGAGTCTGTGTCTTTGTTCAGTCTGTGTTATGTGTTTCCTGTTTTACTTTGAAAGTCCATGTCTGATGTTAATGTGTCTGGTTTTGCTTCCTCCTTGTCTCGTTAGGCCTGATTTGCCCCAGCTGTGTTTCCCTCCTGTTACTCATTCCCTGATTGCTCCCTCTGTGTATTTAAGCCCTGTGTTTCTCTGTGTCCGTGTCGCGATCTACCGTTTATTTTGCTGTGTGTTTTGTCAATCCGCTGGTGTTAGTTTTATTTTTGACCTTTTTCCAGTTATGTTATGTTTGAGTTCAGCATTAAAGCTGTTTTGGTTTAAGTTCTTCTCCGGAGTCTGCACCTTGGGTCCTATTCCTGTCTGCACACAGCCACACCTAACATGTGGTTTGGGGAAGGCCTTGAAAAAAGGGGCGTGTGGGGCAGAACGAGGACGAACAGCTTGTAGAACCGGGGGATCATATATAGATAAGACCTGGGAGGGGCATGTTTGGAGGCATGGTCCTGCTCCTGAAATTTAGATAATTTATCTCCAATTAATTTGTCAGCCCCTTGGACCAAATCTAATTGAGCTAAATGAAAATTACATTTTTAGCATAGTGTCTAAATTGACGTATTTGCTTTTGTCTCTTATTGTGATTTGATTCAACTTTCTTGTATTGTAAATTGATATAATTTTCCTCCCTCTGCAAGCTTCGTTGTCTAAATGTATAGCCTTTTGTAACTCCTCTTTTGCATGCCTTGGAAATCTATGCAGCCTTTTTTTATAGACACACAGACCAGCTGCTTGTAAACAAATGCTAAATTTATGCAGACTGAATCTCATTGAAATGTCAGTCCTTTTTTTTTTTTTTTTACACAGAGGCTTTCGGAGGTTTTGCAAACTCTCTGCCCAGCTGCTAACTTTGTAGTTCTCTAGAAAACCAAGAGAAAGTTAAGAGTGAAAAGGAGGTTGTGAATGCTCCACTCTAATATTTATGAATTGGTCTTTGTTGTGGTAAAGCCGGTAGGCAGACATGAATACAACATCCACCTCTGGAGCTGCAAGCTATTTGAAAGTTGAAAAATGCATGAGCGTTTTTACTGGTGGAAACACAGATTTCCCTTTGACGGATAGCATTTGATACCTCAACTCAAACGGAGGGTGTGGTTTCTGGAAGAAAATATGACTTTTGCCTATTATTATATATTATTATAATTCTGACTGGATGTGTGTGTCAGTCTGTTTGCATGCAGGTCATTGATGAATGTGTGAAATACAATCATATGTTAACAAACCCAGCCCTGCAGGCAGGGCACCAGGAAAAACCTCAGTGTCTTGTATTATCTGCATTAGTGATGCGCGAATCATGAACGAATCGTTCAATCGTTCAGTTTCTTAACAAAAACATTTCTGCTCTGAACTGGAAGAAAAAACCCTAAGTAGAAGCTCACATCAAGACAATAGGTCCTCAGTTCTGCTAACATGCTAACAGCACATTTGAGGTACTCACCCCCTCCCTTCCTGTGCTGAATCATAGTGTAAGCGAAGACTCTGTCACTACCCGATCCGTACCCCGCATGCGCGAAAGGTTTCTACTTCCAGTCGAAGTGTTTTACGGTAGTTACGGGTCAGAGTATCTGTTAAGATGTTAAGAATATTAAGTATCTCTTAACATGTTTCCAATAATGAAGCATTTCAATATAATGTAGACAAAAACGAAAAATAAAAAGAGAGTTACGGATCAGGACTCCCCGATGTGCAAAGTCGGACCGTACAAATTGGGTCTTCCTGATCCGTACCGCGCATGTGCAGGGGTTTTCTTCTTCTTCTGTTCGTTTAATGGCAGTTTACCTGTCGGAGGAAGAGATGGGTGAAGAGAAATCCACTGTCATCTGTTCCTAGCAAGGACAGCGTGCTCTCCATGAGCTCGAGAGCGGTACCATCAGCCAGGTCCGAGTGAGAGAGGAGTTTCTCAGCCTTGGATTCAATAACCGAATGTCACATACACCACTCAAAACATATACAGACCTACACGGAGGTATGGCAAGCGGATTAGGACAAAATACCAGACAGCAGGTTATCTACACACTTATGTTAAAATGCTAAAGATGATAAAAGCCTGAATTTTGGGGGTTATTATGGGGGAACCTATATAGATGACAGCGGAAGGAGCGTGTTTGGAGGCGTGGTCCCGCTCCTGAAATTCTGATACATAATCTCCAATTCTTTGTGAGTTGGGTTCCTGGTTGTGACCTTTGTCTCTTGTGAACAGACTCGCGGACTCGTCCTCTAACCCTGCGCTTTTGTAACCCTGAGCGAGAGTTGTTTGGCGTGGCTGTGTGAGGATTTTCGCCCAGCGGAGCGAGCGAGTGTGGAAGGAGCGTGTGGAGCTGTGTTTTGGAATACGAATATGAGAAGCCCATGCCTTTCCCCAGGTCCACTTTTGGACCCCTGGGACCCCGACTTCTCCCCACCTGTATATACTCATTTTCTGTGAACAGAGAACTGTTTAATTGTGACTTTCAGTCTGCACCTGAGTCCCATCCGTTCACCGTGACACTGTGAAGCTGTCTAGAATACTGCAGTTGGTTGTTAATGAATTCAACCAAGACCAGGTCAGAGTCTTGCGACGAGTGTTTCCCCTTGGACTACAAGTTCTCATTAGAAGTCTCTCACTTTTATAAAACCTGCACCAATTTAATGTCCTTATAGTTTAAGGTAATCTTCAAATCTACTTCTTTATAAATTGGTTCCTTAAACCTAGCATTTTTTAAGTTTCCTTTAGTTCATGTATTTTTACTTTTTGGAGACAAACTGAGAGGCATAGTGTTGCATACATGTCTAGTTTAATAATTTGTACAAAGCACAAAGACCTACAGAACTAAACATCTTAAAAAACCTTAATGTCGTAGTGTTGAAATCACTTTTTTTTTCATTTATATTGTCTTTAGACCTTGGTTTTTGTGAATAAGTGATGTTGTTACCAACAGTGTAAATATGTAGTTTTTAACATGATACCATAATGAGATTTGTGTAATGACTACCATAATGCATTCTTTTGCAATGCGCTTTCAAAGGCAGCTACATTATCAGTATTCAGTGTCCCGATGGTGTTTCCTGGATTTACACCAAGCGTGATGGTCAGGGTCTGTTATGCATACTTCAGCTGCAGATTTAAAAAGTGAAGCCATAATACAGGCACTGATAAACCTGTCCAGTACATGAGAGTTATACTGTTTATTTATTCTTTTTCTACTACTTAACGTTCCTCAGAACTCAATTTGCAATAGCGAATAAGGTGGAGGTGGAGAATAAGGCAGCATGAAAGTAAGACTATGCATATGAAACAGCAGAGCCCTAAAACCCCTCTGTGTTTACCTGTGAGGTTAGGCCAAAATGCAGTGCAGTGTAGCAGAAAGTTTTAATGTGTGTGTCTCAGTGAAAGTGAAAGATGAGCGAGAACAGACAGTTAACTCAGTATTGATTAAACTCAGTTTAATTGCAGTATACAGACATTTTTAATTAACCATTGGAGTAATCAAAATGGCAGGGATATTCCAGACTCACAGCAGACTTCTGGGACTGACTTGAAATGTTTTTGATTAACAACCTTTGCCTTTGCACCAAGAGCCACTCTTGATGATGAAGGCTGAGAGATTGACCTTTCAGTCCAGCACACACCCAAACAAACCAAAACCTCCCTTTTTTATCTGAAATATGAAGACGGCTCCACTAGAAACATAGTGGAGTTACATTTTGCCCCCCAGACACATTGATCCACTGCATTTTTGTCTTTTAAGTCTGTGAGTCGTTTTTTGACAAGGTGGAGCATTTTTCAAAAAGTGCACATTTTAATCCCATTTAGAGGTCTCACAATGAATTCTTGTGGCTGTATCTGATCTAAGAAGCAGGTGAATGAAACAGATTTTTTTAATGCATGAATTAAAAATAACTTTTTTGTTGTTGTGTATTGTAGCTATTAAAGAACATTTCATATTGGTTTTATGTATTTAATAAAAATCCACAATTAAAAGCCAAGCTGAAGTCCCAGAAAAATCTAAAGCACATTAGCAGAACTGTATGGTGACAGTCTAATGCAGCAGCTGTGTTTTGCAGTCTTGCAGTATTTCCTTAATTGCTTACTCAATTATTCCCAAGTACTAATAACTGTGTTATGTAATACGTCTTTTTCCCTCATTTTTCTTTTGCAAGTGGAGAGCTTCAGGTTTTTACAAACTGATGGCACTGAGGACATCAGCAAAATGCAATGTGGAATCTCTCACATGGGAAATTGAAAGACATCTGAAAGGCCGCACCACTCTATTTCTGCAAAGTTTGTTTTCTCTTTAAATTAGTCCACTTGGAGTTCACAGTTGGTGTGGGTGGAGTAGGCTCACAACTCATGATGTCTTTGTGGCTTCCCTGGGGTACCAACCCCCTTTGCTGTTATGATGGGAATTCCCCCTCTTTTTAGAGAACCGACTCTTTCGGCTCAGGTCACTGAAAAGAACCAGCTCTTCAGCTCCCAACCAGCTCTTCAGGTTGTTTTGTTGCTTTAATTAATTTATTATCAACAACAATATAAGATATATAACATAACAAATATATATATATATATAT
>NW_024583406.1:79219-90832 GCF_018398535.1 Haplochromis burtoni
GGGTCATATGATTGTTGGGTTTTTCTCTGTATCTACTGTACAATATAAAGCGCCTTGAGGTGACTTTTGTTGTGATTTGGCGCTATATAAATAAAATTGAATTGAATTGTTTTACTTTGAAAGTCTGTGTCTCATGTTAATGTATCTGCTTTTTTCTTCCCTGGTCTCGTTAGCCCTGATTTGTCCCAGCGGTGTTTCCCTCCTTTCTCCCATTCCCTGATTGATCCCTCTGTGTATTTAAGCCCTGTGTTTTCCGTTGTCTGTGTCGTGGTCTACCCTCATCCTATGCTGTGTGTATGTTCTCAGTTTTGTTACATCAGAGTTCAGCATTAAAGCTGTTTTAAGTTCATGTTGTTGCCTCTGAGTGTCTGCACATTGGGTCCACCATTCCTACCTGCACAGAGCTCTTGACAAGAGGAAAATTAACACCTTCCATTATCATATGCACAGCTGGACACCTCAATTGTTTTGATCAGCTTCCAAACATCCCGGTAAGTTTTATCAGACAGAAGGTGCAGGTGGTGGAGCTGCAGCTGGCAGTGGCGTGGGAGCTGCTGGTGGATGGATGGACTTACCAGAGCTCTCAGCAGAAGCAGGTGGTGGCTGGTGAGGCTCTCCTGAAACCCCAGCTGATAAAAGGAACTGCTGTACGGGTGACTGTGGCTGAAGCTTGGTTACTTCTCTCCAGGGAACAGGTATAGGTGCTGGTACTGGCCGAACACCAGCCGTCCCCACCCGGGGAACCAATGTAGGTGCAGGAACAGGCTGGACCTCTGCCAATCCCACCCGAGGAACTGGTATGGATACAGGAGTTGGCGTGGTCACAGATGCCCAATATATATAATTCACTCTAATATACAAACTATTGCAGATCAGTTTATTTTTTTGTTTTTGATTAGTAATTACTATAAACTGGCAGTTTTGTCACTTCTCATTCAAACATTTCAGTAGCAATCTATGAGAAGGGACAGAGCATACTGTACCTCTTGAGGAAGCTTAGGTCCTTCAAGGTTTTCAGCAAGATTCTGCATATCTTCTGTAAGTCTGTTGTGGACAGTGTAATCTCTTCTTCCATCACCTGCTGGGATAGCAGCACTTAAAAAGGCTCAACAACCTGATGAAGAAGGTTAGTTCTGTTCTATGGACTACTTTACCTACAGCTTAGTTTTCTAACTGAATGCACAACTGAACTGATCTGTCGGAAGCATGAAAAATGATCCAAAATGATAGATATTACTTTAAAGGGGTGTCCAAAAGTATTTATTGGAATGTGACTGACAGCCATCATAGTCGCATGACAGCATTGTGTGACTGAGCCTTCTTGGTGTCGTGGGCTCAGCTTACCCACATATGGTAAACCATGAACGAAACATTTTTAAAGTAAAGTTGCAAAGTAAAGCTACAGCTACAAAAATTAAGCTACAGATCATTATATGCTAGACAGATGTACTGTAGAGAGTTATTACATGAGACATGAAAGACTTCCTGTATGTTTCCTTGTTACAGTAGAACAGTTTGTAGAGAGAAAGTGCTCCAGTGCCCAAGGGGTAGTCATTGCGATCAGGATTATTCATGCTGGATAATAGCTTTTTCATTGATTTCCTCTCCAGCTATGCATCTGGATTATCCATGTCATTTTTGTTTTATTTAGTGGATATTTGTCTGGCTTGATAAAGAGTGATGAGTGCTACCCACCTGAGAGTAGTTTGATGAAACCAAATCATGCCAACGTAGATATGAGATTGGGCAGTTGTGTTGTGTTTTGTGAGATTAAAAAAAACCACTTCAGCCAATCCTTTGTAAATAAGATACACACACATCTTATATTTCTGTTTCACTTCCCTATGCTTTTATTTCAACTATCTTGGCAACAGGTTTCAATATTCGTCCCTTTCCCTCTTTGATTGCCCATATTTTTTCCTTCTGATGTCCCAGGGTGCTCTTTCAGATGGGAGGGAGAAATCTGTCAGCTTCAAAAACACCAGAACGCATTCCCATTCTTGTATTTGTGTATTTGTTCTTATATTTGTATTAGATTCACCAGCTCTCTGTGACATTAAGGGAAACAAATTTCATAACTATATTTGAATAATTTTTTTTTTTTAAAAAACAAAGCTTCCTTGGAAATAATGAAGACCTTGGTTGCATCTCTGCCTCTTCCTCTACTTACATACTTGAGAAAAATAAGAACTATAATGCAAACAGTAAATGCATAATGACTACAAGATGTTTGAAATACCCTTTTCAGATCTGAGAGTTCACTAGATACTGTCCTGCATCTAGGTGTCTGCTGATGGTATTGCTTCCCACACCTCACCCCTTCCTGTGCCTCATTTCTTCCTCCCAGAGCTGTCAGATTTACTTCCAATTAACGTATATCTTTTCCAGTCCAATGACTCAACACAAACTCTGCAGCCACCATGGCTCCCAGCTCTACTTTTCTCTAACTTTCTCCTGTTGCTATGGTGTCTGTATTTTTCCTGCAAGGTGCTGGCTGCTTGAATGTTTTTCAGCCCTCAGCAGGCACAACATTGCCTTAGTTTGTAGGTTTATTCAGTGTTTTGATTCTGTGACTGTCTAAGTAGTATTTGCATGTCTCAGTAAAGCAGTTTGCCTATTTTCTATTTTCCTAGGAAAAAATAAAGAAATGAGGCATGTCTCTAGACTTTTGAAAAATACTGTATATACACAGAATACCTGTGAAAAAACAGATACACACACATCTTATATTTCTAATTGGTGCTTTTATTTCAACTATCTTGACAACAGGTTTCAATATTTGTCTCTTTCCTTGTTTCATTGCCTGTATTTTTCGCTCTGGTGTCCCAGGGTGCGCTTTCAGATATGGGGTTATTTTTGTGCCTGTGTTCTGAGCGCTGGTAAAAAAAAAAAAAAAAGGCATTTGAGGAGAAAATTATTTTGAGCGAAGAAAAGATTAATTTGAGTGAACAAAATTCATTGCTGCGTGGAAGAAATGTGTTTCCTATTATCTGTATACACGCACAGCAGCCCCTCTCGCTGGCATTTGCTCTTGCTCAGATCTCTGCTCTATGTGCTGACAGTCATCTGCAGACCTGCTCTCAGTGTGTCGCTCGTGCTCACAACATCTCTGCTCCCTGCACGCTCTTTTCATAAGTGAGCCACTCGCCTAGCTTGGGAGTCACCGTACCTAGTGCTCCGATCACCACTGGGACCACTGTTACCTTCACCCTCCACATCTTCTCCAGCTCTTCTCTGAGCCCTTGGTATTTCTCGAGCTTCTCGTGTTCCTTCTTCCTGATGTTGCTGTCATTCGGAACCGCTACATCGATCACTACGGCCGTCTTCTTCTGTTTGTCTACCACCACTATGTCCGGTTGGTTAGCCACCACCATTTTGTCCGTCTGTATCTGGAAGTCCCACAGGATCTTAGCTCGGTCATTCTCCACCAACCTTGGGGGCATCTCCCATTTTGACCTCGGGACTTCCAGGTTATACTCGGCACAGATGTTCCTGTACACTATGCCGGCCACTTGGTTGTGGCGTTCCATGTATGCCTTGCCTGCTAGCATCTTGCACCCTGCTGTTATGTGCTGGATTGTCTCTGGAGCATCTTTACACAGCCTGCACCTGTAAGATTATTCTGTTATCTATATGTTACCTTATATATGTAATCAAAGTAGTTGAATTAGAATACTGCTGTAGATCATATTATACCCTTTAATATAGAGTGTGTGATCTGTATGTAGTTTAGTTCTCATTATACTTTTGAGTTAACAGAACATATTCACTATTAGTTCATTAGATAAATGTGCATCACTCTGTATCCTTGATCTGCTGTGAATGTATTACACTGTTTTCTTGACATGCTTTATTGTTGAATCATAAAAAGAAGGTTGTAAGCAGGAGACTCTGTGTCTAAGACAGGGGAGATACATGATTGTGTATTGAGCATAAATACACCGAGTATTGTCCTTCCTTCAGCCCAAAGATTCAAAGAATTGGGAGATTTCAACAACCTGGGGTCTTGTCTGGTGTGATAGACCCCAGCCTCTATGGATCTTGTGCTTAGTGCTTGTTCCTGTGCTGCCATGATTAGTGCTTCCATGCTGTCTTTCAGTCCAGCTTTGTCCAGCCACTGGTAGGATTTCTGAGGGTCCTGGTCGGCTCAAGCACCTGTTCTCCTCCGCTCCGGTCCTAGTCCAGGCGGACCTGAGCTGGTCCTTTATCGTGGAGGTGGACACCACCTGACTCTGATGTGGGGCGGTCCTCTCCCAACAAATCGAAGGCAAGTTACATCCCTGTGCTTTCTTCTCCATTAGGCTGTCTCAGGCTGAGAGGAATTATGATGTGGGCAATCGAGAGTTGCTCGCCATCAAGTTGGCCCTCGTAGAATGGCAGCATTGGTTGGAGGGCAGTGAGCAGCCTTTCATGGTGTGGACGGACCATGAATACCTGGCGTACCTCCAGGTAGCCAAACGCCTCAACGCCCGCCAAGCCATATGGGCCTTGTTTTTCACACGCTTCCACATTTCCATAACCTACAGGCCCGGCTCTAGGAATACCAAGCCTGACGTATTGTCACGGCAATTTGCACCCAAAACCAACAAGGACGAAAGGGAGAAACCTGTCCTGCCTCCTACCTGCATTCTGAGCGTGCTCACATGGGAGGTTGAGAAGGTGGTCAGGGATGCCCAGCGACTGGAACCTGACCCAGGAACTGGCCCGAGGGGAAAACTGTATGTTCCAGCACCGGCACACACCACCAAGTTTGCATGCCACCCAGGTAAAAATCGTACAATTTCGTTCCTTCAACATTTGTTTTGTTGGCCTTCTCTTATTCTCGATGTCCAGGAGTATGTTGCAGCTTACCCAGTGTGTGCAACAAGACCTCCAACTCACCTGCCTCTGGCCTTCTGCGACCGTTGCCCACTCCTAGAGGGCTGTGGTCACACATTGCCCTGGATTTCGTCACTGGCTTGCCTCCCTCTTCAGGTAACACCACCATTCTGACCGGTTTTCCAATGCTGCCCACTTCATCGCTCTGCCCAAGCTCCCTTCAGTCCTGGAGACAGCCCAGTTACTGACGCAGCACGTGTTCCGGCTCCACGGCATTCCCCAGGACATAGTTTCCGACCGAGGCTCTCAGTTCACCTCGTGAGTCTGGAAAGAGTTCTGTTCGGAGCTGGGAGCTCAGGTCGGCTTGTCCTCCAGGTTCCATCCTCAAACTAATGGACAAACTGAAAGGGCAAACCAAGAGATGGAAGCCATGCTGCACTGTGTCGCTTCGTCGAACCAGTCGGCCTGGAGCGACCAACTGGCCTGGGTGGAGTACGCCCACAACGTGAGCACCTCATCAGCGACCGGGCTCTCGCCCTTCGAGACATTGCTGGGGTATCAATCCCCCCTCCTCTCTATCTCTGAGGGAGAGTTGGCAGTTCACCTCTGTCCAGCACCACCTTCGGACTGAGTCAAAGAAACTGGCCCCTCGGTCTCCTGGCCCCTTTTCAATCCAGGAGGTCCTGAACCCGGTGACGCTCTGGCTGGCCCTGCCGCCCACTATGAAGGTACATAACATCTTCCATGTTTCTCAGATTGCTTCATAGTTTTGTAACTTGTACTAAGCTACAAGGTTTTTGGGCTTCAGTGGTTTTTTTCCCAAACTTTTCGATGTGCAGTTAGACCCTGACCCTATTTTCATTCTTACTGGACCGTCGGAACAATCTAAGAAGAATTAAGAGCACACAGACCTCACTCCTGTCCTATGGCCTAATGTGTGAGACTGATTCTCCTGCTATGGAAGGGAAACAAAGTGCCCTCTTTAAAAGTCTGGATTTCAGTACTGACAGATACTTGTCATCTGGAAAGGAGCCGTTACATTATAATTGACAAACTGGAGGACCTTCATCAAATCTGGAGGCCACTCACTGGAAACTATGGACAAATGACAGCTGCTATGTAGACTGTACCCCAGGTGATAAGGGAAGGGAGGGAGGGTTTTTTTTTGTTTGTTTTCTCTGCTCTTTTTGTATTTTCTACTGTCTTCAGTGTGTGTTTTCTACTGTTTTTTCTTTCTTGGCGATAAAAGTATAAAAAATGAAGCAATGTCAGCCCATGGGGCAATTTGTAATCTTTGCTAGTGGTGCTTGATACTGCATATCAGAGTTCAGTGAGACTACGGTCTCACTGAACTCTGTCACACACACACACTCTGACTCACTCACTGGCCTGCACCAGTTACCAGTCACTTTGTGGAGCATTGGACTGCCATTACCTCATAAGACTTTGTTGTTACACTATCTCTTACCGTACATTATTACTAAATCTCCATTTGCACTACTCTGCCTGGTTTACACCCAATGTCATTTACCCATTATGTTGTATATTGTATAGCTTTCTTGTTATATGTAAAATTGTATTGTATTTATTTAAATTTTTACTTTTTAATTATTTTACCTGCATTTTTTAATCACTCTTATATTTAAATGTTCATTTGCTATTTTATCTAGGGATTCAGAGTAACGTAGTTTCTATTCTCTGTATGTCCTGTACATGTGGCAGAATTGACAATAAAGTTGACTTTGACTTTGACTTTGACTTTGATATTTTGGTATCAATCTGATATCAAGTAAATACGGGCCAGTATCGCCGATACCGATATCGATACTTTTCAATACATAAGGTGTATGTGCCATTGAATTGCTAAATCTCAATTCATTTTCATGACCTTAAGTTTTTTTGTGATGTTTCCTTTTTTATTATTAAATGGTTCAAACCCAGGACATAATTAGGGCAAGGTTTATAATTAAAGTGCTGCAGATGGACTCACCTACACGGCATCTACAATCACGCCTCACCGGCCTAAAACCTGTGCTCTGCTTGTGTTGTTGTTGTTGTTGCTGGTGATGTGTACGGACGGCAGTGGAAGAGCTGCAGCCGTTACAGAAACTTTGTGACTATTGTAAAAATAAATGATGCTGCGAAACATGAAAATGTCACCAGGTCTGCTGTCATGGTTTCAGTTATCAATTGTTTTTTTTTTCAGAAAAATCTTAAATAAAAAGTGCACGCAAACCAGCAAACAAAATAAAACAAAAAAGTACTGTTGAAAGTACTGTCAGTTGTTTAAGTGCTTTATAAATAAAGATAGATGCCTGGATTGATGTATAGATGTATAGATAGTGTTGTGGAATTTTGTTTAATAAAATGCAGACACCTATTGAGCACTTACACATTGCCACATATCACCTGGGGGTCTATACCTTCAACTCATCCTTGAACCCTCCCCCCACAGAAAGAGATTTACAACTTTGTTTTTCACTTAACAGAGTACAGCTCATAAGGCATTCCTTCGAAGGCCTCCCCCTGGAGGCCCAATGACTCCCAGAGGTCAGAGAGGGGTCTCATTATCTGCCTAATGTCTCTACTGTCTAATGGGGCCTGGGTGTCCCAGTCTACATCTAACCTACAATACCTAACTGTGTGGAATAAAGCATAAAACACATACATGATGCTATTTCTAACTAATACCTCATACGTACCATTATCAGAACACATGATCAATACACTAGGTAAAAGAAATTTCCATCACAATAGACACAACCTTTTTCAGACAAAGCATCAGCTTTGCACATCACATCTGAATCATGCATTTGGTGCAGTTATGATCCTGTGGCCTCTGACTGTGGAAGACAGTTCACTAACCCTTTCCACACAGAAATCTAATAATACTTTATAGTTAGTATATTACCTCAGATTTAAGAAGCAGACATTTAACAAGAAAAATTATGTAAATAATTAAAAGATATTTAATGGCTAAATTCCAAGTAATAGTTAAACAAATTAAGGCCAGCTGCTAATACATGCCTTAAAGGGGGCATCATTACTGCATAGCAGTTGCTCATAAAAACAGTCATGTCTAATTTGCTTTCAAATGTTGTTGTTCACGTTGCAGAATGTAAAGTACATAAAGCAGCTTCTGCAACAAAAGTACAATTAATTTTAAGATATCAATAATTAAAAACAAATTAGTAAACCCAAACTTTTCACTATACTTCATGCGTTTTTCTGTGAAAAGATATTTTACTTCTACGTAGCATTCACCTCCAACCTGGCCTGTATGCAAATCCGATGGGGCTATTAAGCAATAACAACTCATTTTTTCATGTGAAATGTTGCTTACTAAAACAATTTTAATATTCTATGGGTCCATGTGGGGAAAATAAAGTGCTCTGCAGCTGTCACTAGGAAGCATTGAGGTCTGGTAGTGGTCTTCCATTGTCCCTGTTAAATGAGTGGCTTATGCTTTCAGCCTTACATATTTCAGTAAGTGCAGAAGTTTTGTTATATCACCTTAGAACCAAAAGAGATTTTTGTGCTATAAATATCTATGGTAGATTAGCAAAAATGACAATATTGGTCAGTTGTTCTTGAGAATTTCCATTGTTTGTTTGGCAACTTCATGTTTTGTATAAGAGCATGTACAATCTGCTGTTTTGTCTATGGTGGCTCTCTAGATGTGTCTGTTGGTTTCTGCCAGCATGGCTTTTAAACATAGAGTGATTTTGGATAAACTGAATAAACACACATCAACTGAAAATAAAGACAATAATAATAATAATAATAATAATAATAATAATAATAATTTTAAAGAATATAATTAGAAAATTTAAAATGAATAAAGTTACACATTTAGTAACTGATGCGTGCATAGTAAGTTTGTCAGGATTAGTGTCGTGGATGAGAGAAGGAGGACCCAAACGCTGGACTCACAGGTAGGTAGGTGAAGGCTGGTGTTTATTGCCAACAAGTGAACAAACAGAACAGAAGTCGGATAGGGCTGGCTGGACGACTGAATGAATGAATGAAGGACTGACTGACTGAAGGACTGAACGCAGGCAGAAACGACAACATAACATTACATGTACATCAATGACACGACAACGATCAGATGGAACTAAGGACTTAAATACACGCTGGGTGATGAATGATTAGAAACCGGTGGGTACGCAGCTGAACTTAGTCTGACTAATGATACAAGGAAATAACTGGAACACAATACGCAGGCGGTATGCTGGCACAGAAAACATAGATGTGAAAATAAACTGAACATGACAAAACGGAAAACACTGGGTGAACGACCCCGGAACCCTGACAAAGTTAGTAAGTTGAAATAACCCCAGTCTGGCCTGTAGCCCGTGGATTAAAGTTTCATGCAGAATTGTGTTACTCAAGGCTTTGATTTTATGGGGCATGGACTAGGAATCTTCAGAAAACCAGACAGAAAGAGATCAAGAAAATCATATTATAAATACTGCTTTTAAGTTCAAAAATACTGTTGAGAAAAATTGGTACATTGTTCCCGACTCCTTTTACATCACCACACACTGAAATAATTTATTTTGGATTTCACACTTCCCATCACACTTAAACAACTCTGATGGTGGAGCGATTTAAATAATTATTGGCATTGATTTTTTAATGTATTTGAATCATGGCTTAATGTTTTGAGAAAATAATTAATTTGCATGGATGATAGATTTGAGGAAAACTAATTTTGCCCCACAGGAAAACAAAAACATCTTTGACATGTTTAGCAGCAACCTACATTTTCCACTGCTTCATCATCCAATTAGCACAGCACCATTTATAGTCCTCACACATAGATAAATCTGTTTTGCTCATTGTAAGGGAGAAAGAAAACGTAAACCTACTGAAAATGCAAGCACTAACACAAAATAAAAGCACCTTTTCCTTCAGCAGTTTTACAGCTTCATTTTCACTTTTACAGCCAGCCTACACTTCCATATACATTCTGTTGGATTCAAGGAATCGGTGTATTAACTCAGATTCATTCCTCTTCTGATGAGTGTTAGACTCTGTTAAGCCTTTGTTTATTATTATTAGGGTTAGGGTTATTATTACGGTTATTATTTATTTCTGTTAATTAATGTTTGAACAGAATTTCTGCATGCAGTGGAGGGACAGAGGGTGCTGGCTTTAATGTTTAATGTATCACATCTCTGTTTATTGATGATAAAGGGTTTTCATTGGCTTATATTCAACATTTATTGATTATCTCCAATTTGAATGTTTTTTCTCAGCAGAATTTGAAGGACGACAGATAGAAGCTCCAAGTCTAGGTCATAGTTCTCTGGCAGAATTATAGTTCAGTGTTCAAAGGTGAAAATTGCTTACTGCTTTACTTGAGTTATTACCTCATTTAGAGCTTTACAGGTATGTCAGGGGATTGTCCATGTGGGGGAGAAAGTTGATCTGATGTGATATACTAGTCTATTCCATTAAAAAGAAGCTAAGCATTAAGGTCAGGTTGTCAATGTCCTGATTCCCTCTAAAGATTTATGACCTTTGCCATGAGCTTTGGATAGTGACCCAAGGAACATAATTAAGGAAACAAGCAGTGGAAATGAGCTTCCTGCTATTAGACTAGACTATTAGAGCTAGGAAGAGTAGTTCCAGAGAGGCTGAGAATACAGGTGCTGCTCCTTCACATCATAAGGAATTAGTGGAGATGATGATGATGTTTTGGTCAACACCAATATCACTCAAGTTCAGTGCGTGTAAGGGAAATGAGCAAATAAGTTGCAATAAGCAATATAGTATTTTATTATTATTATTTTTTGCCTGTGCCGTTTGGTTCTTTAGCAGAATTGTTGTCTGAAGGACAACAAAGATGCCCAATGGATTTACTTTACCAAGTGGATCATCACGGCCTTGCCGTAATGGTCCATTTGATCGACCTTTGTTTTTATTATTTGTTTTTATTTTCAGTTGTTACAGATGGGACAGACATGGCTGGGGGATAGGAAAGGGAGAAAGAAAGATGAAGGAAAAGAAAAACAGAGGGGAAGAGGGACAATAAGAAAGGGCACTTAAAAAAAAATCTCCCGGATCACCTGTAGAGAGAAAAAAAAGAAGAAAAAAAACACCAAAAATAATAAACACAGCACCATCGCATTAATCTAGCTAGGTGTAAATATCCATAAATACTAAATATTGAATGTTGTTGTGCAGTATGCATGACCGACAGCACACAATGTGCTTTAGCAGCCAAGAAAGATGTACTGTAGATTATGTCTGTGGACAGTGAACACCCGCGTGCACACCTGTGTGGATGAGTGCGCTAGTATTCTAAAGGTTTCTCCATGTAACGATCTGCTAGAGGGTGTCAGGAGCCATGGCCCCATCCCCCAGTGCATGAAGCAGGCATGGAGGAGATCCAAGCCCCAGACATCCAGAGGCCCCAGAGCCTGAGAGCCCAAGTATGACCACCAGAGGGGCATCCATGCTACCCTCCTGGGAAGCCTAGGAAGAGCTGAAGAGAGCCCCAGCCACCCCATCACCCATGATGGGTGTAGCTCAGGAGGTAGAGCAGGTTGGTTGGTGGTTCGATCACTGGCTCCTCCAGTCTTCATGTCAACTATCCTTGGGAAAGATACTAACCCCAAGTTGCTCTCTGATGCGTCCATCGGAGTGTGAATGTAGTTAGTGAATGTGTGTGTGTGTGTGTGTGTGTGTGTGGTATATACAGGGAGTGCAGAATTATTAGGCAAATGAGTATTTTGTCCACATCATCCTCTTCATGCATGTTGTCTTACTCCAAGCTGTATAGGC
>NW_024583407.1:0-2324 GCF_018398535.1 Haplochromis burtoni
AATAATCCCTTCATTGATTATAGTCACTCTAAAAATAATTATATAAAATCTTTTTAATAAACGAGGGTCTCCTGATTTCTCTGGTACGGTCCATGAAGTGGAAGTGAAATAACAATATACAAATACATTAATATAAATAAACTACATACATTTAGAGCCTGGAAAGACTCATCCTCAACCAGCTCCGCCCTATAGTTAGGCCACATCAGGATCTCCTTCAGTTTGTTACCAGCCCCACCTCGAGGCTGAGGACGCCATGATATAACTGCTCAATTGTGCCTACGCCCATCTGGGCCAGCTGGCGAGCACTGTGAGGGTCATGTTTTTTTTGGGTTTTTTTTACTTTTTCGGTGCATTTAATACATCAGGTCAGTCCTGGGTGATAAGATAAGAGATAACATCAGATAAGATAACCTTTACGAGTCCCACATGTGGGAAATTTCTTTTGTTACAGTAGAAAGTTACATAGCAAAAATTTGAAAACACTGGAATAGGATAAGATGTTAAGAATAAGAATAAGAATAAGGTACTGTACACAATAGACTAGAATAAAATAAAATACTATATACAATAGAATAAAAATCTTGTAGTATTTATAGGAGATGTAAAACCACAGTCACAACAGGGGTTTACCACCACGACACAGACCCCAGCTCAGTGGTGCAGCCTCAGCAATGAAGGTGCTGAACATGGTCCATTTAGACTCAATGTTCCCAGTCTCCCTCTGAATGGTGTCGAAGCTCTGCCAGAGGAGACAGTGACGATCTCAAGGACAGGGACTTTTGCTACGTGAATTACTAAATTCACTTGAGAAAAAATATAAGTAAGTTAGTATCAACTAGTGGTAGGACTGAGCTAAAGTGCTATCTGGGTCCATCCAGGTCACTCACCACCCCTGGTGGACACGGGTCAAAGATATATTAGACAATAGAAGGAATAAATAAAAATAAAGCATAAACAAATTTTCACAATTTTCAAATTGTGAGTGGGCAGAGAATTTCTACATGGGTTAAATACATAACAAGACCACCTATCTATACGCCAAACGAGATTAATTACACATGTCTAATTCACTATATTGCCACTGAGGTAAATGAAGTGCAGCCTGCATGGTGTAATAAAATAATAAACATTATGAATTAGTATAACACCTGTTAGTTACTTCTTTTCAGGACCGACCTAGTTTGGTTCTGTGGAGAAAAGCACTTTTGGATTTGCTGCCTCAGTTGTGGTCTGGAACCTGTACGTCGGTAAGATTAGAGCTTCCAGTGACCGTGAAGACTGAACCTAACTCAGACAGTTAAGACGATTCTTGAATTTTGATTTAATCAAGATTTTGATGCAAATTGGTGTTACTGAAGCTCAGAGAGGGAGGGGTGTGTTATTTAATTAAATTGCAGGCTGGTTTAAATTCATGTTGAGTACCTCCTAAGGAATTGTGGACTGCATTAAGTCCACTGTAATGTCTAATTGGCTAACTTAATCTGAAAATACCATCGCAGATTTGTTTGAACAATGTGTCTTCACGTCACTGATGGTGCTATAAAGGGAAGTTCTCAGACATGCTCTTGGCAGACAGGGGAGGTGTGTGTTCAATGTTTGCTACTATGTGCTCCACTTTTGTTCTGAAAAACAACTTCAGAAGCCTCTGATGGAGTACGGTTGAGGACCTGGAAAGTCCAAGAAGGAAGAGAAGGAAGTCAGTATGATGAAGCCCCTTGAATGTGTTGAATCTTTCTGGCCAGTTGCTTCACCAAAAGGCAGATCACACGAAGCCCTGTTTAACATCTCGTTTAGAAGTACTGTTAGTTTTTCAAAGAGCAGCAGGATTGTGGGGTTGCAAATTTTAAAGGCTTTGCAGAATTTCTTCAGGCCGGAAAGATGTTGGTTCAGGCTTTTGGAACACAATTTAAACAAAAACACAAAATTTACAGGAGATGCCAACAGTTTTATTGAACATACAACTTAATCAGAAACTTAAAAGAAACTTAAATGAAAGGAAAGACCTCTAGCGTGTTCGCCTTAAGCACATGCAGGCCAAAAGCCAACAAAAATGAATAAAGATGAAGACTCCCGAGGCACTTCTGAGCTCCTTTATTCGAGAGGAGCTCCTCCTCCTTTATTATATAATTATCCATATTTTATCTTTAAACTGATTTAATTCCATCTTAAACTAGATTGATTTCCCCAATTTTGTCAAAATCATTTTCTTAAAAACATTTATCTATTAAATGTGTTTATTAATGTGTCACTTTGACCAGTCTATGAATTTACACAACTTTGCATTCCTCTATGATATTCAACATTTGTCTTGCATAACTTTC
>NW_024583407.1:2360-15769 GCF_018398535.1 Haplochromis burtoni
GGGGGGGGGCAAGGTCAGCCCATAGGGTCAGGAATAATGACTGTTATGCCAACCTCATAGTAAGAAGCAATTAATACTACAGATATTTTTATGCCTTTAAATCAATTTGCACAGCTAAATGTAAGCTATAAATTTCACAAATTATGGGTTTCTACAACTTTGGACAGTTTGGACCATCAAAGTGACTCACATATATATAAAATAATTACCAAGTGCATCTTCAAATCCAGTTTCAGTTTCTACCAACCAACATATCACAAACCATTAAAAATGGAACACTGTTAAAGTTACACATTAGTCCAAATTATTATATCTCAAAACAACAGCTGGGTATCAACAGGTGCTCACATAAAAGCAGTACAAGTTATGATATAAACATAGAGAATAAACAACCTAAGTATGTGGGTCACAAACAATATGAGTAACTGCTTAACATTGTCATTCATGAAAATATTCCTTTTCTGTATACAAAGCACTTCCCAAATATGTCAAGCCAATGTAAAGAAAATGTAAAAAAAAACCCCACAAACAACAAAAACAACAACAGGACTTCTAGCAGTGTGCAAGTCAGCGAAAAGTGATTGCAACTGTTTGCTGCTTTAAACACCTTCAAACTGTGAACTTCAGATAAACAACTGGCTTTAATTAAGGCTACCTCATGAACACATGTATTTTTTTTATACAGACAATTCCAATTGTGTTTTTGAGAAATAGTTCTTTTTACATCAAGACACCAAAAATATCTCAAGCACTGCCAATGCCATGACGAAAGAAATGAAGAAACTTCAGCCAAGATAAACCCCATAAACTATAAAACAATAACATCAGAAAAAGGTGATAAAGGTGCACAAATTTTATGCTGCGAGACAAACTCTGTTTGTCTTGTCCATGTGTGAAAACAGAAACTGAGCTTCCAAAAACCTTATGAAAATGAAGTTTTGAGAAAGTAGCTGTTCATTGCTTGGTTCTGGGTCACTGTGGTCACTTTCTTCAGGAAAAGCAGGAAAAGTTTCAGTCTTCTGCTTCAGTACAAGCGGGTTTTTGTCCTTACAGTCTTGTTGTGGAAAATCTGAAGTGACAGATTAAAAAAAAAAAAAGACAACAACAACACATGTTTCAGAAATTACAAGGTAATCTTAACCATTAGCAGGTACCACATGATAAGCATGTTGCTCAGATATACCAATGAAAGGCATGTTGTGGGGAGAAGCTGTTTTGCTGACTAATTTAAAACCATTTTGGCTGCTCATTTACAAACTCTATGAAAAACACTCTTCTTCTGTGATCGATTTAACTTTGGAATCGTACATTTCTCAAGTGATTTAAACTCTTGTGATGAATCACAAATATGTGATATCAACTACAGACCATCTACAGTGAGAAAATACAGACAATATACAATCAAACAAAACAACAAAATGTTGTCATTTAAAAATTAAAGTGCAGAAAACATTTAACAGTTTACTTAAAATTTACAGGACACTCACTACAGTATTTATGTATTTTTTAGATTAATTATCCATTGCCTGATTGGTTGGGAGAATGGGAGGTAGAACCTTCACCTTTCAGGTCCCTCTTCTGTGGAAACAGCTGCCAGTATGGATTCAGAAGACAGAAACCCTCTCTAGTTTTAAGATTAGGCTTAAAGATTTCCTTTTTGATAAAGCATACAGATATGGCTGGATGAGGTGACCCTGATTAGACTTAGGACTTGCCAAAATTCATGACTGTTTCTTCTACTCACAACACCCTGTGTTTACAAAAAACACAGCCATGCAAATAACCTGTTCTTTTGTCAATTGGCCAAAACCAAGAAGGAAAAGAATTACATGTTTAGTTAACTTCCTGTTATTAAATTTGATATTCACTGTAAGTGCGCCTGCAGGTGCAGGAGCGCAGCACAAACGAAGGAGCGATGACTGCAATTCGTTGGGCTCATTTCTAACAATTTTTACCAACATAGGACAGTCTTGCAAGGGGGGCCACTGGGAAGCTAGAAATTTTGGCTTTTGGAATCAGTCAGTTTCCTTATTTCAGTTGGTCTTTAAATTTTTCATGTGCCTCTATTGGGGCTGCAACGATTAGTCAACTAGTCACGATTACGTCGACTTTAAAAGTCAACAACTAATTTAATAGCAAAGCGTCGTTTGAAGCTTTGTAAGATCCTGAAAGATGCAGGAAAAAGTAGGATTTAAGAGTGTAATAACGGACTGAAACAAAAGAAAGCAGCAATGCATCTACAAGGACACCAGCTGTCGTTAAGTCTGGGAGCCTTCTGAGAAAATAAAAGAGAAGAATTTCCAATGCAAAATCTCCAAAATGGAACAGCACTTCGATGGCAGTACGACAGTGATTCACAAGCATCTGAAAAGGAAGCATGTGGCGGCTTCTGACGACGAAGTGGTACAGTCGTCTCAGTAAGGTAATTGGCTAGTTAGCTGCTAATATTAGCGTAAACAGTGAGCTACTTACTCATATTGGTTTCCTGCTTTAGTGAAAGCTGCTCTTCTTCCTGATTGGTGGAGATTTCCTCTTGTTCATCTTTAGTCTGTGGAGGATCTGTGTCCTGCTGGTCCAGACTGGAGTTCCTCTCCTGGCTACAGACCTGCGGGTCATCCAGATCCTCATTTTCCTTACAATCATGTTGCTGTGGGAGGTCTTGATGGACACAACACAAGAAAGAAGTTACACTGTGAGCAGGTCTCTCAGATATGTGAGCGATATTTAAGGTGCACAAATGTTTTAAATATTATCTCTCATGCGGTGAACAGCAAAGAATTCTGTTTACATGCAGAAAGTCATCATTTATGAGGCGTAAAGCTCGCTACTCCAACTTGGTCCATGTGGCCAGTTATGCACATTTTTCATTGTCTTAACATTTTCCTACATTCTGCATACAGTTCTGGGCCAACATGACTTAAATCTATATTGTGGAAAATTTTTTTTTTTTTTTTAAACAAACAGAAGATTTTAAATCCAGTTTTTATTTTACTGTGCTAACAGAAAACATGTCTTCAGTAAGGTAGTATGCCAGGCGGTAATGCACGTGTCTTTGTGATGTCATCACCTGGCCTTTTGATATAAGTCATATTCACTTCGGTATTATGAAGTCTGTATATTACAGATTCACATACCTATTCTGCTCAGCCGTAATCCAGGCTTACACAACAAATCCAGCTGTTCTCCAGTCCAGACATTAATCCCTTCATCCTCCTACTTCAGTTCAAGCTGCTCTCCTTCCTCACTGCTGTGGGTTTCCTCCTGTTCCTCTTTAATCTGTGGAGGCTCTGGGTCCTCCTGGTTGAGACTCCTCTCCTGGTCAGTGACCTGCTGATCATCCAGACCTTCGTGTTCAACAAAGGGACACAAGAACATAGTGACTAATGTGATGATAAGAAAGATCAAGAAGGATTAAAAGGGGTCACCTATTGAGAATTTAGCTTATGGTTTCAAGGGCTCTTGCATTCTTGCAGATGTTGCCACAGAAACATTCAGTCATAGTCATTTGTTCATTGGGTGATGTTGATAACCTTACAGCTGTCTGGGATCTAATTTTTAGATGTGACTGCCAGTGATCATCACACACTGTGAATAAACAAAGAAATGAACAGCAGCATGATCTGAATATGATCATGAAAGCAGTTAAAGTATGCCGTTGATACTAATCTTTTAACATTTTACTAATAAATATACACTCACTGGTCACTTTATTAGATACACAATGCTAGTACTGGATTGGAGCCCCTTTTGTCCTCACAGCTGATTTAATTCTTTGTGAAGATTCAGGAAAGTGATGGAAATATTTCTCAGATATTTGTGGTCTATATTGACCTGAATGCTTCACACAACTGCTGCATATCTGTCAATTCCACCTCCATGATGCAAATCTCATGTTCCACTACATTCCAAAGGTGCACTGTTGGGTTGAGAGCTGGTGACTCTGGAGACCCGAGTACAGGAAACTCACTGTCATTTTAAGGGCACTGCATATATTCTCTTTTTTGGATTACTCTCTGTAAATCATACAGATGTTTGTGCTGGAATATTTAAGCAGATTAGAAGTTTCTGAAACACTCAGACCAGCCAGTGTGGTACCAACACCCAGCATACCATATCTCAACATTTCTGGCACCCAGTTTTGCCTTTCTATTTCTTGATCACCTGGAAGAACTAAAGAGCTAATTTTATATTACTACTACAATAGCACTTTCCTCCCACTTATTACGGTATATAGATTATGTACAAGTTACTTCATTACTGGAGTTTGTAGAATCCTTAAATGGACATTTTGCAAGTTTATGTTTTATCCTTAATTGCAATACTAAAGAAATTAACTTCCTTGACAAAAAAGTAACAAAAAAGAGAAATCGCTGTACCTCTCTGTACCCCCAAACCTACTGGAATACATTACATTGCAAAACAAAAGAAAATGCTGCACTGATTAAAATAACTCTACTGTAACTGTGGGAAAGTTTTTGCAGAGTATAATTTAAAAAATCTAGCACTAGGTCTGGGTCATGGAAGTTTCCATCCTAGCCACCTCAAAAAAAGCTTACCTGTAAGCCAATTGATTAGCCTTAAACGTATCTGTGAAATTCCAGAACAATACTATGATCAAGAAACCTCCAAAACATAAATCAAATCTTGTCTTCTAGACAACTTTTACACAAACACCCAGGAACATTAAAGAAATCATTTTAAAACATTGGTATAACCTTCAAAGTGATCCAAGCTTATCATTAGGGATTTTTAAAGAACCGCCAATGATAACTTAAGAGAGGTAAAAACATAACAGATAGGCTTGTCAGAGCTTCATTTTTCTTTTAATGTTCCTGTAGGTACTGTATTTTTTATATTAACTTGTTTGCAGGTTTCTGTGTACTTTTTTAGCATGTATTACATTAAGACATGCAGTGATTTTTTACATTGGGGTGATCGTAGCTCAAGAGTTGGGAGGTCGCCTTGTAATTAGAAGATTGCCGGTTCAAGCCCCGGCTTGAACAGTCTCCGTTGTTGTGTCCTTGGGCAAGACACTTCACCCGTTGCCTACTGGTGGTGGCCAGAGGGCCCGGTGGCGCCAGTGTCAGGCAGCCTCGCCTCTGTCAGTGCGCCCCAGGGTGGCTGTGGCTACAATGTAGCTTACCATCACCAGTGTGTGAATGGGTGGATGACTGGATGTGTGAAGCGCTTTGGGCTCCTTAGGGACTAATAAAGCGCTATACTAATACAGGCCATTTATCTTTTCTCCCCTTTTAATCTGTAGTGGCTCAGTCCAGAACCTATTTGGGCTGTGGCTTAACCAATTTACCAATACCAACCTGTTAAATGATAATTGGTCAACTGCTTTATTTGTGAAGCTGTGATTGGTCTAATTGGAGATTCCTTTTCTGTTTCCTGATTTTTATTTAAACACAAGCCATTTGACATTTTGCAATGACGCTGATGAAGACTACAAACCGCGTTGGTCACTAAATAAAGCTGTTCCCTATTACTTTACATGTCACTGGAGTTTAACTCACCAGAGCCTCTATCCACACACTCCGAATGCCTCTAAAGATCCTCGGGAATTGTCCACATGTCCACATGCCCACATGAATCCCGCGATGATCCCGCAACCCCCACATCTCCACAAATTTACACAACTGTATTGTGTGACTTTATCCCGGGTCTGATATCAAGCAGTCTTAGCTGACGGATCTCCTCCTCATACCGGACGATCGTCTTTTCAAACTCTGAGAAGATTTCTTCTGCAGCAGAAGTTAATCTCTCCTTGATAACCTCTCTCAGATGCTGAATTTAAGACATTATTGCAACAACAACCGATACCGCCAAACCAACGTCTTCAAACATAACTCAGGATTGCGATAGAATCTCTCAATGGCGCCATTGCCACTATTCTTCTTCTGTTGTACTTACGGTAGACTGGAGGTGTCAAAGGCGTAATACTGCCCTCATCAGGTCAGTCCAACAAAAATCAATTCCTGACAAAGTCTGGAGCTTTGCAGAAACCTGGATAAAGAATTTATCGTTCCCAATTATTCAAGTTGAGAATTAGCTGTAATGCCCATCTCTGACAATTCATTATGCTTAAGGTGTCTTACTGCAGACCATCAAAGCATGCTTAACACTTTACATGCCTCACACTCACATTGTTGCTTTATTTTCATCACAGCTGCAGTAAAGTAAAGATGCTTTATTGGCAAGGGTAGACTTTTCTTTTCCCTAATTTCCTTCGGGATTAATAAAGTATTCTGATTCTGATTTTCTCCTCTCCATCCTAAAAGCCATTAATACGGTTCATGCAGTAGCTGCGTCCAGAGACAATAGTCCCCAGATTCTTTAGAACATAGGTGTCAAACTCTGGCCCACGGGCCAAATTTGGCTCGCAGCCTAATTACATTTGGCCCGCGAAGCCATACCAAATTATTATTAGAGCTGGCCTACCGGTATTATACAGCTAATATATATATTGTTTAGTATTAAGCTTTGCTTGTTCCATATTCAGTTTTTCAGCAAAACTTGTTTGAGTCCATAAGAAGAGATTCATTCTTAAATCTGGAGGAAGATCTTTTTTTCAATAAATATTAATGTTAGCCCGTGACCTTGTTCCAGTTTTAAATTTTGGCCCACTGTGTATTTGAGTTTGACACCCCTGCTTTAGAAGATCCAAACAGATCAAACAAGAAAAGGTTTCTTGGTTCAGCTGAACTTCCTTCTGCACCACTTCTATTCTTAGTATCAGTTATTGTGTGAGTCTCTTCTTTATAACGAAAACAAAAGGTGACGCATTTAGGTCCATGACTTAAACTGAAAAGCAAGTGTCATAGTGAAAATCAGAATCATTATTCAACAGATATAGTTCTATTGTTTTTAAGATCCATGTTTTTTGTTGTTTTTATGGCATTTTGATTTTACCTTTCCTTTTGACATACTTTACTAACACAGTTTCAAAATCAGACAAAAAAAAAACAAACAAAGAAAAACATAAAATCAGAGTACGAAAAAGTTAATTTTTTACTGTAAAAACCACAAACATGTTTAACAAATAATTTTCTTAACTTGGAATGCAAATAGAAATTGTATGTTTTAAAAACTTATGCACAAGTTTTGCAAACAACAAAGTTATATGCAACTATTTACCTAAAAATACAGCCAATGCCACATACATTTTTAAACCATTTTAAATTATTTAGAGAGCAATCAGGTGTTTTGCATCAAATAGGATTCCACAAAAGTTATTTGTGCCACTCCAAAAAACAGTTTCCGTCCTCTGTAAGACTTAGTAAAACATCACAAGCCTGATACCTGCAGGCCTGAAAGCAGGAGGTGTATCACTGCTATTTTCCACCTGGATGCACACACACACATGTACGAATACACATACATCCATAAATATTAAATATATGTAAATATGTAATATGTATGTAATATGTAAATATATGTATATATACATATGCATACACATATCCACACATCCATACATGTATAAGTTGCATTATGCTTGAGGTGGTTTACGGCTGAGGTCAACTTTGGGCTGTCAAAGTGACTCATACATATAAAATAATTACCACGTGCATCTTTCGCCAGTTTCTACCAACCACATATTACAAACCTTTCAAAATGGAACACAACACTATCAAAGTTAAACATTAGTCCAAAATATTAGATAATAACCAATGTTGGAGAGTAACGGAATACATGTACCAGCGTTATGTATGTAAAATACAAAATATGAGTAACTGTATTCTGTTACGGTTACCATTTAAAAAGGTGATATTTAGAATACAGTTAGTTTGTTGAAATAAATGGATTACACAGCTGTTTTGTCCTGTTTCATATGTCAGGCTATCCCCTAAATATTTTTGGTAATTCCACGCTGGTGGAAACCCAAACAAGACTAATGCCTGGGTCTCAAACTCTCGTGAGGGAGGGAGAAAAATGAGAGTCGAAAAGTACGAGGTGCTACCAACAAGAAATGAGAGACTGAAGCATGTATGTCTGTGAAGGTTCTCAGTCATCCAGGTCATCGTAGTCAAAGGAGCTGCAAAGAAAAGCGTCTGGACTTCTTCAAGTTACTTGAAGACGTTTCACCTCTCATCCGAGAAGCTTCTTCAGTTCTAAGGTCAAATGGTGGGGAGTCCCAGATTTAAACCTAGTGGGAGTAACCCCCCACAGAGGGACAAAAGGACCCTCTGGGACCCTCCTTTGACTGAAGCATGTAAATATAATAATAACCACTGCAGCCAAAAAGAGTGCCTGACGAGCCCAGTTGTAAGTAAGCTATTAAGACTCGACTGTACACCGTGTTCGTGTTTTCCTCCGAAACAATAAGTTCCATTGGAGCAGCCTTTCAACACCTCTTTCTGTCTCTTGCTAGCAAAGTTGACCCAGAAAGTAAAGCTAGTTAGATGCTACAGTCACGGAACCCAAGGTATTAGCCAGCGGTCTCTTTACTAGGGTTCGAGATTGTCAGGGCATTGCGTTGTGTGGAGAGAAGGAAGAGAGGACCCAAACGGAGGACTCACAGGTTAAATGGTAAATGGCCTGTATTTATATAGCGCTTTACTAGTCCCTAAGGACCCCAAAGCGCTTTACATATCCAGTCATCCACCCATTCACGCACACACAGGTTAGTGAAGGATGAGGATGGTGTTTATTATAAATGCAGGATGAACATAACATAGAGATTCTGACACTGACTGACTGAATGGCTGGCTAACTGAACTGGAAAAAACAAAAAAACAAAAAAAAAAACCCACACGGAATCGACGATGACAAGACAACGAACTGGTGGAAAGTGCAGACTTAAATACTCAGGCAAATGATGACAATTAGAGACCAGTGAGTACACAGCTGAATATAATCTAACTAATAACACAGTAAGAAGAACTACACATAATGCACATAAACAGAAGGTTGACACAGTTAAACAGCAAACATGAAACCTAAACCATGACAAAGTCTAAAACTGAAGACATTGTGTCAACGATCCAGGAATCCTGGCAGAGTACAAAAAGAAAACATTTTTCATTAGCAGTCAAAAACTAATGTGTACACTTATGTCTGCATTTTTATTTTGGTAAATACGAACGAAATTATAGCAGAAAAGCTGTCACGTGTCTGGTCAAAAGAGAGTATTAATATATTTATTTGGTAGTTCAAAAAAAGACTTAAGAGTGAGAAAAAAAAAACCTGCGTTCACGTTTGCAGTTTTGTCTTGTAATACAATATTTGAAATGGAAAAACAAACAAACAAAAGATCATATTTTAGGAATTGGTTGTGGGTGTTTTCTTGTTTATTTGTTTGGGGGTTTTTTTTGTACTACCTGAACACTAAAGTGGCCTTTCAATGACATGACAGTGTCAGAAGTGGCCCACAGCTCATTTAAGTTTGAGACCTCTGCTCTAATGTATCATCACACAGTAATAATACATTTTTGTAGTTGTAAAAAGTATTATTCCCATTGATTAATGTAATGGAATACATTACAAATTACATTTGGGGCCATGTATTCTGTAATCTGTAGCGGAATACATTTTAAAAACAACCTTCCTAACACCTATAATAACTTGGCAAATAGTTATGATTACATTAAGACTCATGTGATCTCAAGCACTGTTGACACCGAACCAAAGCAACGTGAAGAAATGTCCATCAAATGTCAATCAAAAGCCCACAAATAATAACGTAATGGTGTCAGATAAAGGTGGTAAAAGGTGCACACCTTTAAAGTTGTGAGACAAACTCTGTTTTTCTTGTCCATATGGAAACACAGAAACTGAGCTTTCAAAAATCTTCAGCCTTCCTAGAAGGATTTAAAAAACAAAAAACAAAAAAACAAAACTTGTTTATACTGTTTATATTGGGTAAAAAACAAAAAAAACAAAAACAAAACTTGTTTATACTGTTTATATTGGGTAAAAAGCCAAAACAGTCAGAAAAAGTTACATTTACCAAATGTACCTGTTAATGTAGTCAGAGACACATAAGCTCTGCCACCAACATTTTCTAAAAATGAAACTTAGCATGTAGCATGTTTTCCTATATTTCAACTGTACCGAAGAAGTGAATTTTTTCCCATAGCTGCTACAACAATATAGAGGCCACACAGGTGAAAAACCAATGTGTATTTTCAAACTTGACATACGACTAAAAATTTTCCCACAGACACTGCAACAATGTGGCTTCTCATCTGTGTGGCCTCCCATGTGTCTTTTCAAACTTGACATAGGAGGAAAACCATTTCCACAGGCACCACAACAATACGGCTTCTCACCGGACTCTCATGTGAATTTAAGTTTGTGAGGGAACTAACACTTTTCCCACATGTACTGCAGCAATGTGGTTTCTCACCTGCGTGGACACTGATGTAGGCTTTCCAGTACTCAAGACAACTAAAACCTTTGCCACATGTGCTACAACAATGTGTTTTTTTTTTTTTGTTACCTGTATGAACTGTTATGTGACTTTTCAAAGTTGTTGCCACACTAAAGTCTTTCCCACAGGTGCTACAGGAATATCTTTTTTCACCTGTATGTGATTCCATGTGTATTTTAAAAGAAGCTTTATGATTAAATCCTTTCCCACATGTGCTACAGGAATATGGCTTCTCACCTGAATGAATTCTTATATGACTTCTCAAAGTTCCTTCCACACTAAATTGTTTCCCATGGGTAATACAGGAATTTGACTGCTCACCTGTATGAATTTTTATGTGACTTCTCAAAGCTGCTGCCACACTAAATCGTTTCCCACAGCTGCTACAGGAATATTGCTTTTCCCCTGTATGCAATTCCATGTGTATTTTTAAAAGATGTCTTGTGATTAAATCCTTTCCCACATGTGCTACAGGAATATGTTTTTTCACCTGTATGAATTGTTATGTGGGCTCTCAAATTTGCTGCTAAACTAAATCTTTTCCCACAGGTGCTACAAGAATGAGGCTTATCACCGGTGTGAATTCTCATGTGTTCATTTAAATGCGTTTTTAGAGTAAAATTTTTCCAACAGGTGCTACAAGAATGCGTCTTCTCACCTGTGTGAATTTGCATGTGTTGTTTCAAGTTTTCCATCCTATTAAATTTTTTCCCACAGGTACTACATAAATGTACTGTCTTGGAATTTTGAACTCTCAGTCCTGCTACGACTTGATCTGACTTTTTTCTGTGTGAGTTACCATCCTTGTTTTCTTCCTGATGAGTGTCAGGAGAGTTGTGAGAAAGGAGCTGGTCACTGCTTGGTTCTGGTTCACTGTGGTCGTTTTCTTCACGAGCAGGAAAAGCTTCTGTCTCCTGCTTTTGTACAAGTGGTTATGCCACTTGAGTGGTACCGAGTTCCTCCTGTTCCTCTTTAATCTGTGAAGAATCCTCCTGGTCCAGACTGGAGTTCTTCTCCTGGTTACGGACGTGCTGATCTGTGAGGCCCTCCTTGTCTTTACAGTCACATTGTGGAGGATCTGAAGGGACAAAATGATAATATCAGAAAAACAAATTGGATCAACTGTAATGTAACCTCAACAATTAGCAGGTCCTTACACGGTAAACATGGTTCTCACATGTACCAGTAAAAGGTATGTTCTGGGGATAAGCTGTTTAGCTGACTCAGTGATAGACATTTTGGAAATCTAATTTCCGTAAATAAAAAGATGATCATGCATCAGGTGAGATTTAAAAACAGGACAAAAATTTTGCAGTAAAAAACAGATTCTCAGACAAACTGTAATGCTTCTAAATAAACATTACTGCTGTATTTTCTGTGTTACCAGCTGACTATTGACTCTCTTCAAGTCAAGTTATTGATACAGCACCAAATCACAGCAACAGTCGCCCCATGGGGCAGCTGATCAAGCCTCGTCGGAGGAGCTACTTAAGAGTGTGGTGGAGCTTTCTCCGACGCTGGATCATTGCGTGGCTTTATGTTAGTCTCTTGGCCAGTTAGTAAGTTTAATCTGCTGCATTGTTATTTTCCCAGGAGAAGTGTGGAGATGAGAGAGCAGCGAGCACGGGGTGCTCAGACACTGAGGAGCGGGGACAAAGAACACTAACACTGGGAAGAGGACATGTCACGGGAGTCGGGAATGCATTCGGGTTTTATTGTTATTTTCCATGCACTGTAAATAAACGCACTGCTTGCATTCACAGCTCCTTCCTCACATTCCCACAGTTGGCCAGCGTCAACTGTGACGGTCTGTCTCCCGAATCCAAACTGGAAACTGGTTTCACAGAACAGGGGCCTGAAAACTGAAGGCTCTCCTTCCAATTCTACTTTTAAATACTCTAGGAACAATGAGTAAGCCTGCAGTGCGAGAGCGAAGTGATCCAATGGGGTGATATGGTACTTGCCCTTGTGTGTGAATAGCAGGACTTTGAATTAAACTGTGGATTTAACAGGGAGCCAATGAATGGAAGCCAATATAGGAGAAATATGCTCTCTTTCTAGTTCCTGTCAGTACTCTTGCTGCAGCATTTTGGATTAACTAAAGGCTTTTCATGGGTTTTTAGTACATCCTGATAATGATGAATTACAGTAGTCCTAGAAGTAATAAATGCATTAACTAGTTTTTCAGCGTCACTCTGAGACCGGATATTTCTAATTTTACAGATTTTGTGCAAATGGAAGAAAGCAGTCCTCCATATTTGTTTAATATGTTCATTGGAGGACATATCCTGGTCACAAATAAAAATCACAAACAAATAATAATCCCATAATCCCCAGAGTATCTCCAAAAGTTGATCCTATTCATCTGGATGTAGCGTTTCGAAACGTTTCGTCACTCATCCAAGTGACTTCTTCAGTCTCAGCTGACTGCAGGTTTTCCTAACCTTATAAACAGTACATTTGCATAATGACTGAACCTAGCACCACTGAAGGATCAATGGGCTGCGAGGTCAGTTCCTTCATCATAATTATGGAAATTCTCACGACCATTGATCAACAACCACTTATCAAAGCCCACTGATCAATAGCCATGAGTACAATTCACAGAGAGTTGGGGAATGGCTGCAATCACAGCATTGTAAGACGGCGAAAGATGTACCTTTAGGCCCCCTCCTCGATTCAGAGATTGTCTTTTCCTTTTCACGTAAATCGCCTCCTTGACTCCGCGCTCAAACCAGTGTTTATCCCAGATGTCTTAGCATAAGGGCCCTTTCACAGCGGATGGAGCATGTGTTGCTAATGCTAACTGCTAACTAAAAGCCAAGGATTCAGAATTTGTTGCGCTGGCTGCTGAGCTCTGAGTTTTTGTGACAGCTCTATGTGTACTAGATGCGCCTGCTCCTTGTCGTTTCTATCTCTGACTTTATGTCCTCTTCTAGAGTTTGTGTTGTGTTATCTTCAAATGATCAATAAAAACCATGTATTGCTGTCATATAAAAGGGCATTTATTCTTCCAGGACCTGAAGTTCAG
>NW_024583407.1:16793-18405 GCF_018398535.1 Haplochromis burtoni
TACGTCCAATGGATGATGATCTGATTAGTCGACTAATCGCAAAAATAATCGGTGACTAGTCGACTATCAAAATAATTGTTTGTGGCAGCCCTATACACATGTATTTGTTACCTGCTTTAAGGTGCACATTTGAGAGTTATACTACAGAGTCAGGTACTTCTGATTCTTCTCTTTTCACATGAGCTACAGTATCCAGAGTCGTACGTAGTGAGGAGGTAAAATTATTAACAAGATAATCGACCTCTGTTGGAGTAGCATTCAGGTAGCTGCTCTGCGTTGGTACAGGGCATTAAGGATAACAACAGTTGGTGAATTAAATTCTTAAACCTTGTTACAGCACTTTCAGAAAGACATCGAGAGACCTTGCCCCACCCTATCATGTGATTTACTGAGGTCACATGGCCCAGGATATGAGTGGGCGTTAAGTTATTGTCTGGAACCGTCTTCTGACCTTTCTTGAGCTCAAGAGCTAAAGAGAGATTAGAACATCCACCAAGCCGGGCATTTTAAAAACTTACACTTCTCTATATTTCATAAACATGTAGCAAGACAAACACAACCCTGTGTATATTGCAGATATTCATCAACAGCTGGCCACACCCTCAGGAAGTCCACCAATAACACATCACTACACAGGCCTTGTGCTGGAATCCAAAGGGTAAGACAGGAAGACCCAGAAACATGTGGCACAGGGACACACCTATCATAGTGTTGTGTGGTTTGTGAAAAGCTTAGTTTAAAATCGATAATTTATTTTCAAATTAAACATTCGGCACTAATAGGGAAAATTGTCAATTTTAAATTAATTTTAAATTGTCAATATATTTAAAAAATTTACAAAACAGATGCATTAATGCTCCTTATTGCAGTTGGTCTTTAGATTCTTCATGTGCCCCTATAACGTATCTCTGAGGTCTGATTAGGACCCAACATGAGTTTTATTCAGTTTTGTAGTAAGAAATCCATCCATTACAGCTTTGCATACCTATTATGTGCAACTTTACTTCAGTGTTCCACTTGATGCCCAGCTCCTGCCCGGTCGAGATGATGGTATCTTTGGCTTCCTTCTTCAGTGAAAGCTGCTTTCCTTCCTGACTGATGGACAATTCCTCCTGTTCGTCTTTAGTTTGTGAAGGATCTTTGTCCTCCTGGTCTGGAGTTCCTCTCCTGGTTACATATCTGCCATGAATCTAAAGAAAAAGAAAGACAATAAAAAAATAAATCAATTTTATTTTGCCTACATAGTAGAAGGTAACTTTGCTTCTAAACAGGAAAATGTGTACAGTTAGGGGTTCAAGCGGATTTAGATAGTATTCTGGTCTAAATAACCCAAAATGTGATGTCCATATATGTGGATGCCAGGTCCTAGGAGGTTTAACCAACACTGGCCCGGTGGTGCCACCCACAATGCCAACAGTGATTATTAGACTTAATCCAAGTAGATTTTTGCTCCTTTGTCAGCACCTTGAGGTTGACACACTAATCTACGAAGTGCAGTGTTATTACAATAAGGCCAACAAGCTGTGGGCTTCCACTTCAGTGACTGTCAGTGAGATGTTTGTCCATTCCTCTCTCAGAATGTCCTGTAGTTTATCTCTGACCTCTGACACAG
>NW_024583407.1:19246-55747 GCF_018398535.1 Haplochromis burtoni
TTTCCAGATGTTATCCAGCACTCTGAATCGCTCTTTCCCAGTCCAGACGAAGATTTCTTCAGACTCCTGCTTCACTACAACCTGTACTACATCCTGACTGGTGCAGACTTCCTCCTGTTCCTCTTTAATCTGTGGAAGTTGTGGACCATCCTTGCTCAGACCAAAGTTCCACTCCTGGTTATAGATCTCCGGGTCATTCAGACTCTCCTCTTCCTCACACTTCATATTGCTGTAGTAATAACTAAGCTGTAAATATAAAAAGATCATGGTCCTTTGTGTCTGAAGGATTTCCCTCCTCTCTTCATTTCTTTAGTTGTGGGAGGGGGGGGGGGTAGTGGGTCACTTCATGTGTTTGAATTAACTAGTGATTTTTGACGAGATTTAGTTCTGCAATATTTTCATTTTCTCTCACCAATTCCATAGAATCAATGTACCATTATTTAATAACATTTGGAACACATTTCTGACCTATCTTGGTTTGGTTCAGACACCCAGGGCTGAAGACACGCACACCTCCACGAACACAGAAAAAATATACAAGTTGCTGCTCTTAGCACAGAAAAACTGCTAATCCGGCCAGTATTCACCCCCAGTGAACCACCATGAGGATTATTCTGCGCCATCGCTGCTCTCTAAAATCATGACAAACATGTACCAAGCTCCTGTCCCATAGCCAACTTTTTTATTGATAAATTTTAATTGTCTATTCCATTCTTATTGTTTAGCTGCTTGCCTTTATTTATACTCCTTTTCTTCTTTAATTGTTGCCGTTCAATTCAAATCAATTTAATTTTTAATTAAATTCAATTTTATTCATATACCACCAAACCACAACAACAGTTGCCTAAAGGCACTTTTTATTGTAAGATAAAGACCCTACAATAATACAAAAAACACAACAACAATCAAATGTTAAGCAACCACTTTGGCAACAGTGGGGAAGAAAAACTCTTAACAACATATCATTCAGTCATTCAGGTAACAGTCGTCTAAGGCGCTTGGAAAGAAAGTAGCTAGATTGCATGTTTCACCTCCTATCCGATTCACTTTTTTTTTTTTTTTAATTCTAAAGCCAAATGGTGGATAGTTCCAGGAATTTAAAACCTGGTGTGAGTTGCCCCTTAAGATGATTATGTCTCTCATCACACAACAAAGGTGTGAAAAGAGGGTCAATATCATAAGAGATTTTGTGTCAAACCATTGTGACACCCTGCCTCAGCTCATCATGTGACTTGAAATCACCTGTTCAAAGATGGTCGTTTAGAGTCCATACAATACACCAAGGGTAGGCAACTCCAGGCCTCGAGTGCCGGTGTCCTGCAGGTTTTAGATCCCACCCTGGGTTAACACACCTGAATCAAATGATTAGTTCATTACCAGACCTCTGGAGAACTTTAAGAAATGCTGAGGAGTCATTTAGCCCTTTAAATCAGCTGTGATGTATCATGGACACATCTAAAACCTCCAGGACACCGGCACTCGAGGCCTGGAGTTGCCCATCCCTGCAATACACTGAACACTTTAAGTGTGTGTAAACACACACACTTTAATGGTGAAATGTAAATTCTGTAACTGTGCACAAATGTTCTTTTTTCCCTTTTCTTTTCCGTTTCCGTGCTTTGCCTTCACACTACTTCCTGTTGCACGTCTAGTATTGTGTCAAATATTATTGAAGTAAGACGCACGTTTTGTAGTCCATCGTGTTTACATACCTGTTTGTTTCGGATATCCAGCAGTATGCGCTCACAGCTGGTCCTCCTCAATCATAGCTTATTAATATTTGAGATTTCTTCGCCTGCAGTACCAACTCTCTCTTTGAACTCTCTCCTTTAACTCTCTCATACTGCACCGAACAGACAAAACATCGCGTCACATCCGTTTTTTTCTTCTTCTATTGCTTTTCTGGCAGATTGGACTGAAAGGCGTACTAGCGCCCCCTAATGATTCAAATTGAGCACTGACTTAAAGGAATAGTGAATGACAGAGATCTCAAACTCATTTTACGTCGTCAATCACATAAACCAAATTTTAATCTTGAGTGGACCAGACCAGTGAAACTCTGCTTTCTATCGATTTAAGTACACACTTCAGTATCAGTTTGAAATAAAATCAAACAAGCTGAGCTGAACATGATCCCCTCTTTAGCAGAAACTAAAATTAGAGCAACTGAAACAAGAGCATTTTACACATGCTGACGGAGCTGCAGACGAGTAAGGACAAAAAGTATCCGCAGGAAGTCCTTTTTTATCATTTTATTAGCTTTTTACGTCTTGATGCATTCTCAAACATCCACTTAGGTAAATCTTCAAAGGTTGATTTTGTTTATCTGGACGTATCGTTTTCAGTGGGAGAAACGTTTCGTCGCTCATCCAACTGACTTCTTCAGTCTCAGCTGACTGCAGGTTTTCCTAATCTTATAAACAGTACATTTGCATAATGACTGAAACTAGTCCGCTGTAGGAACAACGGACTGGGAGGTCAGTTCCTTCATCATGATTATGCAAATTCTCATGACCATTGATCACCAACCCTTGATCAAAGCCCACTGATCAATGGCCATACCATTCACAGAGAGTTGGGGAATGGCTGAAATCACAGCATTGAAAGATGTACCCTCAGGCCCCCCTCCTCGATTCAGAGATGGTCTTTCCCTTTAGACTTTTCATTTAAGTGAAAATCTTTAGAGAGAAACTTTGTGAGCATTGCAAAATGTTGCTGCACTTGTTATCAGAGTGCATAATCCATTCTCACACTCAGCTGCTGTTGACAAAGATACTCAGCAGACTGAGGAGAAAGGTTGTAACAGGGAATACTGGATTCAATTCAATTCAATTCAATTCAATTCAATTTCATTTATATAGCGCCAAATTACAACAAAAGTCGTCTCAAGGTGCTCTATATTGTACAGTAGATACAGAGAAAAACCCAACAATCATATGACCCCCTATGAGCAAGCACTTTGGCGACAGTGGAAAGGAAAAACTCTCTTTTAACAGAAAGAAACCTCCGGCAGAACCGGGCTCAGGGAGGGGCGGGGCCATCTGCTGTGACCGGTGTGTCCTCTCCACTCTGTGAAAGAGGCTCCGATTTCAGATTTCCCAATAGACGTCCACACCGAACGCGATAGACGTGACCAGAGCGTCAGGTTACAGTTTATTGTCCGGAAGGAAGTTATTCTCTCTAATATGATGTGTTCTCAATGAAAATTAATATAGTCATTTATGCATAGTGAGCTTTTTGATTTCCAATTAAAAATGTAGTATTTTATTTACAACTGTACTAGTTCTCACCACATGATCAAACTCCTCACCTTATCACTATGGAAGAAACTAGCCACCCTTTGGAGAAAAGTCATTTACACTGCTTGTATCTGTGATCCCATTCTTTCAGTCACTACACAGAGCTCATGACCTTAGGTGAGGGTGGAACCATAGATTGACCAGTAAATCCATGGCTTACACTAAAGCTGCATCAAAGCTCAAACCCCAGGAGAGTTAATGGCTTTCCACATTTATTCATTTGACACCTAAAGTTGATTTTTGATTTCCTGAACTTTCTGGGTTGAAGTTAATCCACAGTTTTCATCAGTGAAGGGTTTTAGGGCTTTTGTAGTGGACACTTGTCTCTTGTCCCATCTTTCCCATGGTCCCTTAACGCAGCATCAGTGTTACAGCTTGTGACTCCGGTGCACAAATTGACACAGTGTGATATTACACATATTTAAATCTCTCTTTACTGATGATGTTGAAGCTGCCGAAGGCACAGTGAAGTTTTTACACTGAGGTTAACAACTGAAATTTGAAAACCAAGAATGCACAACACAAGAGGTTGCCTTCATCCTGCTAACAGGGATGGAGAGGAAGGTAAAGCATTGCACCTTAGTTTGTCCATACATTTGACAATTTGCCATGTATTTAGGACAAGTCCTTTATAATAAAGGTTACATTATAATAAAGTGCACCGTGTCATAAAACATAACATATAAACATTTCTACTAAAATATGCCGCAAAAAGGCAAATATGCATTCTTTTAGTCATAATTACACTCAAACACCGTAGCAAAAGTCAATTTAGTACGTCCTATGTTCTATATATCCTTTTTATTGGATTTATTCTATATGCTGCCGTGAAAAAAGGTTGCTGTCGAAAAGAGCTTTGAAGCACAAAAATACAGGACTTTTTTGTGTAAGGAGGGCAGCAACACACCTTTGATGGGTCTAGTCTGCTGTAAACGCAATAGAAGAAGGAAAGCGGAAGTGACGCGACTCTTACTATTTAGCAGCGTCTTCAGTGTCCGAGAGTTTAAGGAGAGACGAACTGCAGCCGAAGAAATTGAAAAGACATCAGTGAAGAGATCAGCAGACTGTTGGATATCCGAGATAAAGTCACACAGGTGTGTAAAACGGCGTCAATGAGCTAACGCGGGAATACGACTCCTGTAGGACCCTGATCAGAGCTCAGTTTGCAGGCTCAGATCTCAAACCAGCAAGGAGCTACGAGCTGTGTATAATAGGAATAACACAAGTTTCTCTCGCTCTCTTTTTAATGAAAACCTTTCAGCCCGAAGTTCAGTGAGACACGGGAGGGGCGTGACTAGTAAAAAGGCGGCTTTACACGTTTAAATCAAAGATACGTACAGAGAAAGTGGGGCAGGTCCAGATAGTCCTGAAATACCTCCTATTATGTCTCCTTATTCTAGCTACTTTTCCTCGACCTTGAAGGAAAGCGTAACGAGGCCGATTAAAGGTGTGAATGAGAATTAATAAGCACTTTAAAAGAGAAGCACAGTTCAGAGAGCTGCAGTGACTCCAGACTGTGCAAGAGATGGACTACAAAACCCGCAGCTGGGTTCTTATAAACGAGGTTAACAGGGGGTTCAATATTCGCCATTTCAGCAATGTTTCTGTTATGTATTCAATAAATTATAATGCTGTATACGTATACATCTATACTTATATTTAATAGTCATTTATTTATCCAGGTAAAAAATCTCATTTCAAAGAGAGTCCTGGCATCATGGCAGCAAAACTCAAAAAACATGTACCACATAAGCACATAACAATTAAATCAAATACAATATCCTGTACAAACATGTGAAAAATATAGAGTAACAGATCATTAAGAGCAACCAGTCTAGACCAGTTAATGGCACTTGCTGGGTTCCCCCTAGACTCTATAAGCAGGGAATTTACCCAATGTGTTGTATAATATGTTATGTGATTAGGTAGAGGATCATAGGGGGTCCTTTTGTCCCTCTCGGGGGACACTCCCACAGGGCTTAAACCTGGAACTCTCCACCATTTGACCCTAGAACTGATGAAGCTTCTCGGATGAGAGGTGAAACGTCTTCAAGCAACTTAAAGAAGTCCAGACACTTTTCTTTCCAAGCTCCTTAGACTATAATATGTAATATAAATTTATGCAATGTCATTTATGTAAATTTGTATAGATTATATTATATCTTATATACCTATTATGATATGCTATCTTATATTACAATGTGAATTTGAAGAGAAATTTATTTTGACAGTAGTCATAACAGCAATAAAAACAATATATTACTAAAAATGACACCACTAATGGTGAAAAAACAACCACATAACAGCAGTAACCTGTTGTGTATCTCTTATGTGTTTGTGGAGATGTGCATGGCTTCAGCCCCAGGTGTCTGACCAAGGTCAGAAACGGATTCCGGATGTCATTAAATTACAGTTTTTGTTACTCTGGGAGGAAGTTATTCTCTGTAATGTGATGTGTCATTACCCAGAGCTCATGAGCGACTAATGTGGAGATGGATGCGTAGGTGAGGGTGGGACCATAAACTGATGGCTTTGCTTTTACGCTCAGCTCTCTCATCACCACAACAGACATCAATGCACTGATGTCTGTTATCGGAGAGTGGGATTATGTCTGGAACCTATCTCAGCTGTTGTAGTGCAGGAAGCTTGGTACACCCTGGACAGGTCGCCAACCTGATGCAGGGCTAACACACAGAGACAGACAACCATTCTTACTCAGATTCTTGCCTATGGGCAACCAGTCACCAATTAACCTAACCCCACTAACTGCATGCCTTTGAAATATGGGAGGAAGCTGGAGTACCCGGAGAGAACCCACATGTACCACATAAGCGATATGGGATATGTTGTCAAAAAGAGTGTGTAATTGGCACGGGTAGATGCCTCAAAGCTTTGAGTAGAGCACCAAAACTTTCTCTATTATGTTACTCTTGACAGAGTCCTCACCATAAGTGTTTACAGTGGACCTGCACATTTTGCTGTTCCTCAGTAATACTGGTATTTGATGAAACATGGCAGAACTTAAATGAACTGTCTTTTCAGTTGTGCACACTGACTGAGCTACTAATGTGAAGATAAATCCAAATGAGAATATTGAAACTGAAAGCTTTTCACTGCTGTTGCAGTACTCGTTAATACAAAAACCCTGTAAGATGTATCTCACAAATATTTATAAAAAAACAATCTTATCATTCCTCCACTTTATTTATCGTTTTCATATTTTGTCTCAAAACATTTGTCACATTTGTGTTTCCCTGTCATCTCATTAGTAACCTTTTTGTTGTGTCCGTTTGTCCCTCAAGACCTCCCACAACAACATGAAGTGTGAAGAAGAGGAGGGTCTGGATGACCAGCAGGTCTGTAACCAGGAGAGAAATTCCAGTCTGAACAAGCAGAGCCCAGAGCTCCCACAGATTAAAGAGGAACAGAAGGAAGTCTCCACCACTCAGGATGTAGACTCGCTTGTAGTGAAGCAGGAGGCTGAAGGAATCATCGTCTGGACTGGGGAAGAGCGGCTCAGACTACTGGATACAATCTGGAAATGTGAAAAACATGACAAAGGCATGTAATATTCTTAGTAAAAACAAATATGACTCGTGTAGGATTCCAAACGAGACACCAAATTACTTTTACTTTTAGAGGTAGAGGATGAATTTAAGAGCTAAATGCAAGTATCATTATACCTCTATTATTATACCTTTCCTAAGCTAACTCTATACTTTCTATCAGTCAGCTGATAAACTGACTTAAATTCTTAGACTGAAGAGGTGAGACTAGATTTTAATGCAGCATTTTGTCCAAACTGAATACAATTCTTTGCTTACTGAAGCTGAATCATTTTTAAATTCTTTATATTTACCCACAAATGTTGCTAAAAGTTTAGAAAGAAACAATCTTGAGAATGTAAATAATGGTACAACCCAAAAATAACATAAAATGGAACTTAATTTATTCCCAGTTAGATGTTTGTGCTCAGTAAACAGAGATGGGCAATAACACGTTACTATAATCCAATTACTTTTTCAAGTAATCAAGTAAGGGATTACTATTGCAAAAAAGGTAATTAGATTACTGTTACTTTACCGTAAGCACGCTGCGTTACTGCGTTACTATAACCGTGATTTATTTATTTATTTATTTTATTTGCAAGAGTGTCTCATGACAATGACGTAAGCGAGTGTGACGTTTGTGGCAACAGCTGTGTGCAGATCAACAATGGATAATATATCGAGTGCAGGAGAGAGTATGAGCGTGCAGCGTTTGAAACGTGGAAGTACTGACCTTACTTACTAAAAAGTGACAAAAACATTAGCGTACGCTTTGCACTGCGTGGGAAGAAAACTTCTTTTTACAGCGAAAAAACCCCATAAACTTCCAAGAAAGCACCCAGTACACTACCACGTAATAGGAAATTCAGAGAAACTCGCGGATTCTTCCACTGACCGCTGCGGCACACCTGCACCACTTGCATTTATTTGAAAGACTCAGTACAAACACAAAAAACATTATATTTTTATGTGCTGGAATGTGCAGAAAATAGGTTTAAATGTTAAAACAATTTTTTTTCCAGTCAGAGAATGTTGAATATAATTTAAATTTTGCTTGATGCATAAAGTTAAAAGATTAAAACTAATAAAACAAGTTTTAAAAAGAGACTTTTCCATTTGATTACATTTTGTATGCTGGATTATGCAGAAAAAGTAGAATTGGGCTGAAAGATCTATCGCTTTATCACCTATTCAGGTTGTAAATCATGTTTTTAAAAAGTAACTAAGTAATTAATTACTTTTGAAAATAAGTAATCAGTAAAGTAACAGGATTACTTTTTGGGGAAGTAGTCAGTAATTAGTTACTGACTACTTTTTTCAAGTAACTTGACCAACACTGTCAGTAAACATAGTAAAAACATTGTTACTGCCTTGAAAACTCCAAGGATAGGAAATGTAATTCCAGCGAAAATAGGACAAGATTCAAATATTTTAATAACAAACAATAAAATATTATGTTGCGTAGATAAATATTTTTTGTTTAATTCATCTTTTAACTTTTGAATTTTTGTTCAAAATTCTTTTTTTCTTTTTTTTTGGAGTTAGTTTTATTCAAGTAAAACATCATTCAGTTTTGGTCATAATTTAGACATTTAAATTGTTTTAGTCTAGTTTAAGTTAACTAAATATCATAAAACTTTCATAGACAAAATCTAAAGTTGATTTAATTGACTAAACAATAAAGTGGTTTGTTGGGTTTTTACTGAAGAGTGTTGCTCCGCATGGTTTGCAAAGCATCTTATTTTCATTGACATTATATCTGAAATGTCTCTGTGCATGTACTCTTCTCTGCTTCCTAAATGTTGAGATTTCGTCACATTTTGATTAGAAAATGAAGGTATGGGAGTTGGCTAAACCCACTCTCCGAACCTGTTTACCAGGTGCAGATTAAATGTGCACATCTAACGTCACTGCACAAGAAGATTACTTCTGATTGGATCACTTACAAACTTGTCCAGCCTTTCTAAACAAATGACATTGTTCTGATTGGATTGGAGAGCATTCACACTGTGTGCATAAATGCTTAACAGCTCTTTCATGTGGTGAACAAAATATGGGTTTGATCACTGCGTGCTGTAATGTGATCATATGCCTCCATCTTGACAGTGTAAAACTTTAGGTTCTGCAGCTCTTGGAATAAATATAAAATTTTCACCAAGTGCTATTTTATATCTGTTTAATCAAATACAAAAATGTATATTTCTAAATATAATCATAGTAGTCCTAACCAACTGGTATAGTAGTGGTGGACAAGCAGAGGACAATGGCCATAGTAATAAAGGTAGATAATACCAAGTGATAGCAACATCAGGATGAAGGAGAACGAGAAGCTTTGAGAAGCTGAAACATTGGTCTCAGTGGTAATGGAAGCACTCTGTGCAGTGACCTTCAAGCTAGGCGAGTGGCTCCCCGGAACAACATCCAAGATCTCTGTCCAGAACAATGCAGTCAAACATTGTTTGAACAGCGTATTTTGGCCATATCATAATTTTATGCATAATTTTAAACTTTGAGCTGTATAAACTTGAGTGCTTATTGGACTTAAGCATATCAGGTGATGTTTATTTGCGTAATGAGTGAAGGCGTGGTCTAAGGATGTCACCACTTTATAGAAATGTGTGCATAATTTTTAGGCAGCTTCTCTTCCTCAGGCAAAATGGGCCAAAAGAGAAATTTAAAAGACTCTTAAAACTCAAAAAATGTGTACGGTCTTTCAGAGGGATGCAGCACTTTTGAAATTGCTCAAATATTGGGGCGTGACCACAGGACCACCAAACATTTTGTTGCAATTAGCAAACGGCATCGGAATAAATGTACCGAGGCAAAAACACACAAATTAACTGCCAAAGATTTTTATTTTTTTTTAGAAGGCACTTTCTTCAAGCAGTGGTACGGGAAAAATCTGCATCTTTCAAGAAGACCATGAATTTTATGCAGGACACTCGCATGCATCGAAGTATTCCACTGAATGGCTAGCCTTAAGGATGTAAAAAATAATGACATGGCCCCCTTCCTCACCGGACCTAAAGCCTATTGAGAGCCTGTGGGCCCTGCTTAAATGGGAGATTTACAGGATGGGAAAACAATACACCTCTCTGAACAGTGTCTGGGATGCTGTGGTTGCTGCTGCACAAGCGGTTGGTCATCAACAGATTAAGACGCTGACAGACTCCATGAATTGAAGGGTTATGACAGTTATTGAAAAGAAGGGTGGTTATATTGGTCACTGATTTTTTTTTTTATTTTTTATTTTTTTTTTTGACATGGCAGAAATGTTTGTATGTAAATTTTGAGTTGTTTTATTATTTTCATATGTTTAAAGTGAAAATAATATTTTATCAGATGCGTTTTTTCTATTATGTTTGTCCCTTCAGACTTCCTGCAACAACATGTCTGTAAGCAAGAGGAGGATCTGGATGACCAGCAGGTTTTTAACCAGGGGGGCAACTTGAGTCTTGACCAGGAGGACCCAGAGCTTCCACAGATTAAAGAGGAACCAGAGGAACTCTGCACTAGTCAGGTGCTTGTGCTGAAGGTCGAGACTGATACCTTTATGGTGACTTCTACTTATGAGGAACCTGAACCAAACAGTGACCAGCTTCTTTCTTACAACTCTCCTGAACCAGAAAGTCGAGATGAGGATGAAAGTGAGCATGTAGACTCAGGATCAAATAGAAATGCAAAGCCTGAGAAGAGAGGACATCACAGAAACAGTAACACAGCAGACAGCTGTCCTGTGTCAGAGAGTCAGTGTGAAACTGACACAAGTAAAAAGTCTTTAAAATGTGACACTTGTGGAAAAACCTTTGAATATAAATACAAACTGACAAAACACCAGAGAGTCCACACAGGTGAGAAGCCACATTCTTGTAGCACTTGTGGAAAAATTTTTAGTTACATGTCTGCGTTAAAAACTCACATGAGAAGTCACACAGGTGAGAAGCCATATTCTTGTAGCATATGTGGAAAAATATTTAGTTACCTGTCTGCATTAAAAACTCACATGAGAAGTCACACAGGTGAGAAACCACATTGTTGTAGCACATGCGGGAAAAGGTTCAGTGATCTGATGAACTTGAAATCTCATATAAGAGTCCATACTGGTGAGAAGCCATATTCCTGTAGCACCTGTGGAAAAAGATACAGTGATAGGACGAACTTGAAAACTCACATGAGAATTCACACAGGTGAGAAGCCATATTCCTGTAACCTCTGTGGTAAAAGATACAGTGATAGGACAAACTTGAAAACTCACATGAGAACGCACACAGGTGAAAAGCCATATTTCTGTAGCACCTGTGCGAAAAGATTCACTTATAGGATACAGTTGAGAAGACACATGAAAATCCATGTTGGTTAAAAGCTTCCTTCTTAGATAATGTTTGAAAGCTGTTAGGTGGAACAGTTTAATAGTGGAGCACATGTTCATGAGGAACCAAATCACTTCAAAGCCTGAAGGAAGGGCTCATACCATTTTCAGGTCAATATGGTATATATCATGTCTAGAATAGTAATTAACTCTACTCTCTGAATTGTTTATTCCAATTGTTAGCCTTTTTTTTTGTATAAGGAAAACACTGATTTTACAGCCATCCATCCCTTTTATGGCACTTTTCCAGGGCCAAATGTTAGGGCACGCAGTCTAGGCAGAGAATTATAGACATCACTCATCCCGACAACCTGCTTCAGCTCATTTGGGCGACACCAAGGCATTAGGTTCTAGGTTAGCGATAATATATAATTTCTGTAGTGTGGCCCGGGTCTGCCCTTGGGCCCCTTTGTGTTGGAACACCTCACCTAGGAAAAGCTCAGGAGGCATCCTATTCAGATGTCTGAGCCACCTCAATTGGCTGCATGCCACATTATTTTTATTATTTAAGTCGTGTACATAGAACAAGATACAAAGCCTTAAAACGTGTTAAAAACACAACAGCCTTGATAAACATGGAGCAGTTAGGATCTAAAAGCAGGGTTCATCACGTCATCACTTAAAGACCAGATGACAACAAGCCAGATACCCCATGCTCCTATGAGGATAAAGAGCTGGACCTGAACCTGTGGTTCGATTAACACAGTCATTTCTCTTGTACCCTGGCATAGATCTTTCCAGGAGTCAGAATAATGTGTTGCCTCTGTAATTGGAGCACATCTTCCAGTCCCCCCTTCTTAGGCTACCACTCCAGTCAGAGTTATAGCCTTAGATTGAAAAAGCAGAGAGGTGTGTCAGCCAAGAAAGTGCCACAACATTCAGAGTGTTGAGAAACTCATGGTGAATCTCATCCACCCCAGCAGCCCTGCCACCAAGGAGTTGTTTAACTACCTCAATGACCTCAGCCCCAGTTACGGGCAAGTCATCCCCCTAGTCTCCAGACTCTACTTCATGTACAGAAAGCATGTCAGTGCGATTCAGAAAACCCTTCAGGTTGTCTATTTCTTGTTTCCTCAGTTCAAGTCAGCAGCACCCCACCCATACTATACACCATATGAGTACAGCACCACTTTGCCCTCCTGAGTCACTTGGTAGTTTGCCAGAATCTCTTTGAGGGAGATCAAAAGTCTTGTTTCATGGATTAACCAGACTCCTGCACCAGAGATTTTGTTTCAGCTTCTTCCAGAGCCACACTCTGCTTGGCCCAGTGGAATCTGTTTCCTTTGGAATCTGTTTCCTTTGGAATCCGACAGGATAACCACAGGAGCTCTTTCAGTTTGACAACTCCCTTCACCTTGGTTATTCACCATCTGTACAGGGATTACCCCATAACAGGCAACTCCCAGCCATAGCTCCGTGCAGGTGCCTCAACAGTGAAGGTGCAGAACATGGTCTACTCAGACTCAATGTGCCCAGGCTTCCTCAGAAAACTGCTACTTGATCCATCTCACCACCAGGTGTTGATCAGTTGGCAGCTCTGTTCCTCTATTCACTCATGTGTCCAAGACCACCAATAAAACATTGACAAAATCTATCCTTGACCTTTGACCTGGGGTGTCCTAGTACCACATGCACTTATGCGAATAACTTATGCTCAGACATGGTGGTTGGCACAAAAGTCCAGTGACAAAACATCACAAAAAAATCACACCCCTCTAGTGTGCAATATCATGTAGACATGAACATTAAAGTCTAAAAATAGGAAAATAAATTGTCCAGATGTGTCACTTTCCAGCACCCCACCTACTGACTTTAATAAAGCTGGATATTCTGAACTGTCATTCACCTATAATCAGGACCAGGACCTGTTCCCTGACCCAAAGGTGCAGGGGAAAAGACACACTCGTCCACTGGGAAAACCCTATTGTACAGACAGTGAACTTGGTGGGATATTAGTATACCCATCCCTGCCTGTTGACTTTCTGTGTATGGGGAATCTAGAGTTTGGAAGAGTCTGGAACATCTCCAGAGCCTGAGCCATGCATTCAGGTGAACCTTACTATGTCTATATCCAGTCCCTCTCAATCTCATGCACTAGCTCAGATTTATGTCCTACCAGAGAGGTGACATTCTATTTGTCAACTTCAGTTTTCCTACCATGAGCCAGGGTTACAACTCCTGGAGCCTCTGCCCTTCACTGCGACCCAAAATGCATCGCACCCGCCCTCTACAGTGCTTTCTGCAGGTGCGGAGTCTGCAAGAGCCCCATGGGTTAAGGCGTGCCCACCAGGTGTTCTCTCTTAAGCCTCCTCCCTAGGCCTGGCATAGGGATAGGCACCAGTATCCATGTCCTGGGCAGGGTGAACTGGTCCCTTGTTTTTCCTTGCTTCAAAGGGGTCACCTAAATCGCTCATCGCTGGCCCCTCACACAGGAACAATTTGCCTGGGAGACCCTACCAGGGTCAAGCCTCGGACATCATAGCCACTGTGATCACTGGGACAAACAAGCCCGGCTAATTTTACATTTGTCTGTATTTGTACTTTTGTTATTCTTTTAAGTTGTAGAGGTGATACTAAAAACATATAAAACAGCTGTAGATTGAAGTTCTTAATCGTTTTCACTAAACTAAGCTTTGTTGTACAAAATAAAGCATGAATTTTATTTGGCTTGTTGCTTTTGTTTAATAGCCTAGATTTCTCTGTCATTCAATAAAGAGGTTTTACTACACAGGAGTAGAAGCTGTAAATTGACACACACAAGACAAATAATATCGAGTCATTATCAATTCACATGTTGTGATGTAGGCTTAAATTTCAATATGCACTTAAAAGTTATGTTTATAAAGTTTACATAAAACCTTAAATAAATCTTTTTGAGACCAACTCTTTTTCTGAACTGTGATCTCTAAGACAGGTGTGTCCAAACGTTTTGCAAAGAAGGTCAGATTTGGTGAGGTGAAAATGTGTGGGGGCCCACCATTCAGCCTGACATTCTTTGAACCATTAGTATTAAATGCAAATTACGTATTTAAATGTTTTTTTAATTTGAAAATGGCATAGTTATCATGTCTTCACATAAACACAAATAAATTCAAACAAGTTTTTATCCACATACAATAAAGAAAAAGTCTATCTGGGGAAAAAAAACTTCAGGAAGATTAAACATATCTGAGTTTGTTTTAAATATTAAATATTATTCACTATTAAATGCTCCCTATAAACTGCTGGATTCAAAACGTGAGCACAGGCATATTGTAACACTGACTGAATCAGTGGATCACTTGCTCTTCTTTTTTTTAAACTGACAATCAAAGAACAAATATATATTATTTGATTTTGAATTGCCTATCAAAAGGAAATAGTACTTGTTTTGATTATTTCAATTTTAGATTTGGATCAAAAATATGAAATGTAAAAAAGGGCTGCTGGAACAAATTTAATTTTAAAATTCAATTTGTCTGCTTTACGAGACCTGGTTTCATTGTCCATTGGAAAATTAAAGAATTAATGATACACTGATTGAAAAGAGTCTGTGCATATTGAAAAATTGGGGTTTTGATCGTCAGAAAAAAGAATAGAAGTATGAAATAAATTCGCTGATATTTTAGAATTTATTCACCTCAGAAGACCAAACCAATAGCCTGCATTAATTTGAAGGGTGATACAGAGATCTCAATTACATTGAAAAAGCCAGGTCTTACTCAAAGACAGTGGTTTTATGTTACAGAGGTGACAGTCGGTTAGTCTTTATCTCTATTTTAAGAATAATTTCTCACACAGTACTCTGTAGTAGTAGTAATAATAATAATAATAATAATAATAATAATAATTTATTATTGCACTTTATTTGTGGGCACCTTTACTCAAGGTCCTTACAAAGCATAGAAGACAAACTCATTCTCAGGATCATGTTATCTTCGGACTCTACTGCAGAAGAGTATCAAATAAGTTTTTGCAAAATCCGCAGACAGTTACTGCTTGGTTTCTTTAGGAGTATGAAACTGTGATTTACTGTTTACTTCTGTCAGTAACACCATCTGAGCCGGTTCTAGACAGGCGAGGGGGCAGAGAGAAATGTGAATATTAACAAAACTTTAAAAAGTAGGCCAAGTTACAAAGAAAAAGGCAATAAATCAAGTCTTGAAAAATAAAACTGAAAAATAGAAATACAGAATAAAAAAAAAAATCTCCATCCAGATCTTTACAACCAACAACATAAAATATATCTTAATTAAATGGCCTAATTCTCAAATAAATTTGCAAAATAAAGTATGAATAAAATAAGACATTCATTTCATGGAAACTCAAATTAACAGAGTCACATTAAACGCACATCATTGCCTGCCGTAGCGTTCTTCACAGCTGCACTTCACCTTAAAGGTAGGTTGATAAATTGCATTTAGCTTAACCACAATACTTTCACATGTGTTCTTTATATACCTGAGTCCAGCTTCAAGGCGGTGGCAAGAGTCAAAACCTGCGGTCCACCCACTTTAGGCACAGTCCGTGTTGAGCGTTACTTCCGCTACACCAAGTTTAAAACAAAGTCCCGCAACTAAAGGAAAAATTAAAAAAATATTTAAAACAAATACAAAATTAAAACATTAAAATAATTCACTGTCAGTTGTGACGATAGAGATTGGCTGCATAATTTTGCTCTGCTCTGATTTGCATACTAACAGTGCTGGGGTGAGTGGGGCAGCCTGCGCACAGAGCACGGAGGGAAACAACTAACAAGACATGAAACCCATTATCTCATCATTATCTTTATGAGACCCGCGATGTAAAATGAGACAGTGCTTAACTTGAATCATTGGGAGGGCGCTAGTACAAGTTTCCGACTAGCCTGCCGGAAACACAATGAAGAAGAAGAAGAAGAAGAACGGAAGTGACGCGGTGTTATCGCTGTTCGGCGCAGTAGAATTTACGGAGAGACTTGGTGCAGCAGGCGATGAAATCTAAAACCTTACTAAAGCTTGATGAAGAAATCATCCGTGAATGCAGACTATTGGATATCTGAGATAACAGGTATGTAAAACTGTCATGTTAAAAGATCCTCTACGAAACGTGTATCCTACGTCTTTCCCTGCAGGACTTATGAACGACAACCACTGGTAAAAAAGAACGCTTGAGCACAAAGGCGGGAGTTTTAAAGAAAAGCGAAGATATGTTTTTAGATTTACTCACCGTCTACTATGGCGTTATTTTTGTGCCACTCGTCTGAGCGCACGTAAAAAGAATTTCCCAGCACGAGTGTTGCATTTTGAGGATAAACTTTTTTTGAGCGAAGAAAGGCTAACTTTTAGCGAACAAAATTCACTGCTGCGTGCAAAAACTTATTTCAGTGTTTGCTTTTATCCATTTACACAGCCCCTCGCTCAGTATTTGCTTTTGCTCAGATCTCTGCGGACCTGCAGATCTGTAAGGCCAAGGGACTGTGCGCACCGCGCTCCCCCCAATAACAGGAAGTAGTGTGGAGACAAAGCACGCAACGGAATTGAAAACGTAGAAAAAGAGAAAAAAACATTTGTTTTTACCCAGTTACATAATTTACATTTCGCCATTTGTGTGTGTGTGTGTGTGTGTGCGCGTGTCACACATGTGTGAAGGGGTTGTATTGTGATGTGGATATGTGGGGTAAACGTGTATCTTTGAGCAGAAATGTCTAAACCGGTGAGGTGATTTCAGTAGGCACATGATGGGCTGAGCCAGGGTCTCCCAATGCTTTCACACAAAATCTCTTATGATAATGACCCATAGCCTTTTTTTTTTTTTCACACCATGGCTTGTCAGTGATCATTGACTCACTTAAGTAGTCCCTAAAGTGGGTCAACGATCCTCTTAATGGACAGCTCCCACTAGGTTTTAAATACCTGGGACCAAGGCTGGGCCATATCATACCATTCACGGTAATACTGGTATAATGTTGGGCAACGATAAGAAAATGAAATATCGCAATAGAATATGGGTAAAACACGCAGGCGCAGTGCCTTTGTTTTCATACGCACATGGCAGAAAAAGCATGGCAGCGACAGAGGGGGAAAGCAGATCATTGAATGAAACGGATGAAGCAGAATTGATTTGTTAAAATGCTGCAACTGAATTCTGGTTGTGTTTACTGACCTCGAAACGATTTTATGTGGTACACGGCGCTCGAAAATCTGTCAAATGTTTTAGTACAACTTTGCTAAGCTATGAACCCGCACCGCTTGATGGATTGTCGAAGCATTACGGCATCGTAGGCAGGAGCCTTGTGGAGTGATACGTACTGTGCTTCACAATGGGCGATGTATTGAGTTTTAAAATATATCGATATATTTTTATATGAGATGTGACAATATCGTTTATATCAATGTAGTCTATGTTACTTGAGCTGCAAATTTGGCTCTCTTAGGGCTGGGCGATATGGCCTAAAATCCATATTGCGGTACTCCATCCCCTTCAGGTCCCAAAGTCAAAGGAACACTGAGAGTTAAAAACAGTCTAAATTCTTTCATCTTTAATAAAATGATCAGCGTTGCTGCTTTACCGGGTGTAACAATTAAGTTACACCATGAAAACAGAAGTTATTAAATTTAACGGAGTTACAAGTTAACTGGAAGTTAGCTCGCTAGTTTCCACCTAAACATGACATGACATATTCTGACTGAGAGATTTTTGAAACTAATTAAAACGTACAGCTCTGCTACCACTTCCAACATAAATGAAGACAGAAAACTAAGCATTATTATTTAATAAATGCTGATAATTTATTTCTGAGTATTTATTTCTTGTACATCTATGCTGTATGTTAATAAAAGTGCCTGTGTGAGATTTGGGACGCAGTTTTGACTAACTCTCTTTTTGTTCTTACTTTATGGCTTTAAAAAATATCGAGATATATATATCGTATATCGCCATCCAGCTAAAGAATATCGAGATATGAATTTTGGGTCATATCGCCCAGTCTTACTTGAACATAATATTACCGTATTGTGTCTGTATAACCTCTTTTTGCGTTTTGTGGATATTATACATGGTTATGCTGAGGATATGTCGGCTAATTTCCACTGGAAATGCCTTTTGGTGAAACTGTCAGCAAGGAATTTGCATTTGCACTGTTAAATTTTTATATAACTTTAACGCACATAAAAACAGCTGCTTGTTTAAGTGAAAATACATTGATGTTTTTTTTTGTTTTTTTTTTGCACTAATAAAGTTGTGAGCAACATGCTCACAGTGTACAGACTTGCTAGAATATATTTGCTCAGATGTGCCTTCACATCTGTCATCATATTAGTAACCTTCTTGTTATGTCCCCTTATCATTTAAGATCCCCTACAGCAATATGAAGTGTGAGGAAGAGGAGAGTCTGAATGACCCGCAGGTCCATAACCAGGAGAGGAACTTTGGTCTGAGCGAGGATGGTCCACAACCACAGATTAAAGAGGAACAGGAGGAAGTCTGCACCGGTCAGGAAATAGCGAAGGTTATAGTGAAGCAGGAGTCTGAAGAAATCTTCGTCTGGACCGGGAAAGAGCGGTTCAGAGTCCTGGATAACATTTGGAAACGTGAGGAAGACTTGCACTGCACAGGTATATAAAACTTAAAACAGTCTTAATAGGGAAAATATGATTGATGTAGGATCATGTAGTGGATATATAGTGCATTTACCTCTTGGTTGAGCCCAGGCTTATAGTCAGGCTCACCTTAACCCGAGAACGCTTTTTCACTGTTTACAACAGTGTGTGAAATATACTGACTACACTTATACGGTTTTAACAAAATATTGAGCCAGCAGGCACGGCCCCTTCTGCTTATTGTGTTATGACAAAAATTTACATCATTGGGACCCAAGCAGACCTTAGAAAGCATTAGAAATATACAGCCCAAACTCACCACAGACTTTTTGCACTCTCCCACAGGTCCGCACACACACGATATTATCAAACTAGAAGAAAATGGACCCCTCAAACACGAAGATTCTGACTCTGTAACAGTGCCGGACGAAGATGGGTTTTCTGTCCACTCCTCTGGGCTGGACTCTGCTGATAGTGATGATGAAACTGACTTGAGTGAAGAAATGTATCCGTACTATGACACGTACGTATACATTTATGAAATATTGTTTGTTTCTGAGTTAGAGAAAATAACTATGCAGCATTAAATATACATCATTATATTATTCTCATGGTGAATTCTTCTAACATTGTGCAACTTCTTTGTGTGAAGTGATGATGATTATGAGGAGGAGGAGGAAGAAGAAGAAGAAGAAACCGAATCCACTACTCTGGATGGAGGCAGAAGAAGATTAAGGAGTCAGAGGAGTTGGCCTTCAGCAAACAAAGCCAAGCGCTCTAGGTCAGAGCCACTCTCTGGTGATGCAGCTGCCTGGAAAAGTGAAAAGGACCCCGACAACTTGCCACACCCCCTGCCACATTTCCTGCCCACGAGAACGCCAGGTATCCAACTACCTCTTTCAGAGTATCTGACCAATCCATCTCCATCTAAGCTCTTCAAGATGTATTTTAACTGGGCCGCTGTCAAAACACTGTGTGCAAACACAAACAAAAATGCAGCAAAAAATATTGCTGCAGGTAAAAAATTCAAATGGGCTGAGCTCACAGAGGCTGAACTCTATCGCTACATTGGCCTGACACTGTACATGTGGATTCTGAAGCTGCCAAATATCAGGAATTTTTGGCGTGTCAGTTCCATCTTTTATGCGCCGTATCCTAGCAAGGTAATGTCGAGAACCCGGTTCCTCCTCATCACCTGGAACATTCATATGAGTGACCCTGCTGAAGATGAACTCAACGACCGCAAAAAAGGCACCGATGATTATGACTGCCTGCACAGAATACGCCCCCTGTATGACAGTTTGCGGTTAGCTTGCAAAGCGGTGTACCATCCCCAGAAAAACCTCTCTGTGGATGAGCGCATGGTACCGACCAAAGCCAAAACTGCCCTAAAGAAAAACATAAAGCAAAAAAAGAGGTGGATAAAATTTTTTGTGCTGTCTGACAACACGGGGTACATTTTTGACTTCAAGGTTTATACAAGGAAGTCCACTCTGGCAACCGGGAGGGGCCTGTCATTTGATGCAGTGGTGTCTCTCGTCAACAAAAACTGCCTGGGATCTGGATATCACATTTACTGTGATAAGTTTTATACCAGCCCAGCCCTGTTCCGCCACCTTCACGACCTGGGGTTCGGAGCATGCGGCACATTTCGGGACACGAGAATCGGCACCCCAAAAACCAAAGATAATTCCTTGACCAAAGAATCTCCAAGAGGGACAGTCAGGTGGATCAGAGAGGGAGCCCTCATTTTCATCAAGTGGATGGACACAAGGGAGGTGAGTGTGTGCTCCACCATGCACACTGCCTTCTCAGGGGACACTCTGAAAAGGATGTGTAAGGTTGGTGGAAAACGCAGAGTAGTCGAGGTGCCGGTGCCATCGGCTGTGAAAGACTACAACAGCTTTATGGTGGGAGCTGACCTGTCAGACCAGCTGATTGGCTACTATTCCTCATGGAGAAAGAGCAGGGCGTGGTATGTGAGGGTGCTATATCATTTCATTGACATTGCTGTAACAAACAGCTACTTAATCAGCAAGGAGCTGTGTGGCAGACTGGAGGAGCAGCCTGTGAAGCACCAGGCCTTCCTGGAACAGCTGATAACTGAGCTCTGTGAGGTTCCCCTACAATTGGTCCCAGAGAGGTATCAGCACATCCCTGTTGCCATTGTTGAAGGGGCATCTGGCCATAATAAAGCCTCAAAGGGGCGAAGGAAGTGCAAACTGTGTCGGAAGTGCACTCCGTTCATGTGTGAGGCATGTAGAGTGGCTCTGTGTGTTATCGTTGACAGGAACTGTCACAAGCTGTATCACAACTCCTTAAAGGGTACTGAAAATTAAAATTTGACTTCATGCTTCTCTGTATACAAGTTTCCCTGACACTTAAAACTTTGATTACTGTTGAAAATTGTTTATTTTGATATATTGTAACTTTGCAAATGTTTCACATGTACATTTTGTTTTAGTTTTTAATGCTGTTAATGCATTTAAAATGATTGCATCTCAAAAATGAAGCTATAAACATACTAGCAATAAATTTCGAGAGCTTCAAAAGGATTCTGTGACAATTTTCTTTTTCCATTTGTAATTTTGAGGCACACAGCTATTAAAAAAAATTGTATGTAGAAAATTGCATCTTCATAAAAATCTGTTTTTTGGGCTTATTGTACTTTACCCATTTATTAGTTACTAAGAACTTATTACATATTGAATTTGGGAAATGAAGGTTATAATTATGTAGCCAGCTGAAATGGCACATTTCACACAGCATGTAAAAATACAAGGATAAGCTGTAGCAGACTTTATGGGAGATCACAACTTGGAACCCTCTTACCATCTGTAGACCAAAGAACGGATTGGTCTGTAGGCCTGGATTAGTTCCACAAGTTACCATACCAGCGTATGTGAATGACCTTCATAATACTGAAAACCCAGGTTTGAACTTGAAGTTAACTCGATCAGCCTCAAATTTAGCTTCAAAGTACAAACTTGTGATCACAGTATCTGCAGCTTCTGTGTTTTAGTTGATAGTTGCTATGATAACTTTCTTTACCCTTAAAAAAAACTCTGGCAGACTTGGAGTTAGCTGAAAATTAAACTTTGTAACAAATTCAAATCATTAAACTAATAAATAATGTCTAAAGATATATTTAATTGATACTATGTAATTTAATTAAGACAATAGAGGCCCTATGGCATACATACAACAACGACCAAGAAAAAACAAATGAATTCAGTTTTATTTATTTAGCGCCAAATCATAGTAACTGTTGCCTCAAGGTGGTATATATTGTAAGATAAAGACTCCACAACAATACAGTGAGTGAAAAAGAACGTGCATCATGGAAACCCCCGGTAGCCTAACTGCATATTGCAGAATATCTTAAGGCAGTATGAAGGGTCACGCAATCCAGCCCTAATATTTGATTAATATGCACATTGAAGGATATATACTCTTTGGCAAAATGACTCAAGAGTTCCTCACAAGCTACTGAGGGCAAGGTAATCCATCCAAGTAATGAATCTGTCTTAGATACCAAATTCTAAGATTTTAGGGGCACGAGTACAATAACCTCAGTTTTATCTGAATTAAGCAAGCAGAAAGTAGCAGGCCATCAGGTCTTATGTCTTTAACACATTCCTGCAGTTTAACAATTGGTGTGGTTATGCCATCTTTGCCTTCTAATGATATTGCCTATAGGAAGCATGTAAACAGAATTGGCCCTAGCACAGAACCCTGTGGAACTCTCCATTTACACGAACAAATTGGAGTCTATTAGAGAGATAGAATTCAAAACACTGAAGCGCTGTAGCTGTTTAAGTAAGTTAAATAACTACAGCATGTTCTAATCACTGTAATAAAATACTATGGCCAATAGTATTGAATGCTGCACTGAGGTGTAGCAGGACATGAGTCCACTGTCAGGGACGAAAGAAGATCATTTGAGACCTTCACTAAAGCCATCTCTGTACTGTGATGGGCTCTGAAACCTGACAAAAAGTCTTCAAATAGGAAATTCCTCTGTAGATGACCGAATCCCCCAGGTATAGTATATTGTAATGTTTAGTGTGTGTGAGGAAATGAACCTTTGTAGATAAATTTTATGTAAGCTTTTATTTTTTAAACATTTTTCTGAACAGCCTCCACCACTTTGCAGTCTGCCTCCCAACCCACTACTAGCAACCATCACGATGCCCTGGCCAGCTACCGGCTCCTTTCACCGCTCCAGCCCAACACACCAACCTACACAACTATACAACCTCCCCAGCAAATAGAGTCTGCGTTGAATAATGAAAGTATGCTTTGATTAAATTAGTTTCATCACAATTTCATTGTAATTTTACCATCGAAACACTAATTTATGTTATTAAATATCATCTTATTTTGATTTTTTAGATTCCAGAGACTCTGTGAGTCAACTTTTAAAAGGCAAATTCTAAAATGTGGTACTTTAAAATTTTACATAGGATTTCATCTACATGCGAAAGGGATAAACTTGTAAACAGTTTGACCTGATTGAACTACTTAAACTTGAAATCAAAATGTGAAGCCATAACTTATGGATATAGTTGTTTTTTTTCTCATCACAATGCTGATCTGGTTTATCACAAGCCAGTTTTATTGTTCTTCTTAACAGATGCAGCCTTCCAAAAACTGCTAACTATGGTGACAGAGCTGACCAGAGAAGTCAGGGACCTCCGTGAGGAGTTCAGAGCCTTCCGTCAATCCTGCAGCAATGAACCTGTTGATGCTGGCGTTTTGCCTCTGGATTTGCCTTTACATAATATGGATGAGCTGAACAATGCAGAGGCAACTCTGCAGTTACCGGAAGCAAATAAAACAATGGTAGGTACTTAAACTTATGTAACTTTTGTAACTCAGAACTTTATAAATTGTCCAATTTGGTTTCAACTTCTTAAAATTGCCTGCTGCTGTATGTCCTGCTTGAATATACATCAACATGCTATCATCGGAAGATCCAACAAATAGGAATTAACCAAAATATTTCCTATTATCTCTGGAAAATTAAGCATTGGGGAAAAAAAACATTGTCTCTTTCAATTATTTCATATCAACTCACAAGCATATTCATACACATTTAAAACATAAGTCACAATAATTCAATTTTTGAAAATATTTTGATAGGTGAGACGCTTTTCTTTGATTGGAGGGACCACACTGGAGGTGCGAGTCCGTCGTATACTAGCCTATGCCATTACAAATGAGCTGGCCTCTGGACTTAACTGGACTGGGAGAAAAAATAAGGACCAAACCAAGCAAAAAAGAGCATTTAAAGAGACAGTGCTCTGCAAGTGCATCTTTGGTAAGTTTTATTGTTTATTGTAGTTTTATGAGCCTTCAGTGAACCAATAGAGTGGATCAATTGAAGTGCTACATGCATCTGTCATTTCCTGTGTCAGGTCTTTGCTGATTTTTTTCCTCTTTCTTGAGAACATGACTTTTATGTCCTGTTAACCTGGAGATAGTGTTTTAGGTCTTCCACTTCTTTTGTCCTCCATTTGTTCAGTTTCTTCCCTTTTTTTTAAGGATACCTGGCACACAATGCTAAGACGTGCCAAATTTGCAGCTAATAGCTCTGTGGGAATCACCTTGTTGGTAAAAAAAAATTCTAGTTATGTCCATCACACTGGCATTTTTCATGATTCAGCTTGACAGTTTAATTATGTATTTGGGACCGCTGAATTGGAGTGACAACCAAAAATTTCTTTGGACAAGCCAAGCCACAAATGCTGAGCTTTCAGCTAATAACACTCAGAGTTTCTTGAAGTCTCTTCACAGGCACCTTAAAGCCCACCAACATCTCACGTTAGCTGATCTCAATAGGTAACATAATAGGGTGAGGCAAGGTCTCACAATGGTTTCACCTGAAACCTCTGCTGATAATGACACACCCTTTTTCACACCTTGATAAAGTCACCTTTCATGTGATGAGATACATGATCATTAGTGGGTTCTTGACCCTCTTAAAGGACTGCTATCACCAGGGTTTTAGTACTTGGGACTCTCCAAAGAATATTGAAAGACCGGAAACTATGACTGCGAACAAAACAAAGTAGTGTGGCACCTTGGAAGCAAAAAATAAATAAATTTGGCAGACTTATTTCTACCTTAGCCCAGTCCTCGTTGAGGGATACAGGAAAATGCTTAGGACAATGTGTGTAATTTCAGGCCCCATGTTTAGTCCTGCAGCCAAGCAGATCATGAAATATAGCACACCGGTGAACAAAGTGAGGCAGTAGCTTGCTGATTTCAGCCTTGTGACTTTCATGTTAATCAGCCTACTAGTTTATAGCAGCGGTCCCCAACCTCTTTTGTGCCACGTACTGGTTTAATGTCAGACAATATTTTCACGGACCGGCCTTCATGTTGTCGTGGATAAATACAACAAATTAAAATGATATGACAAAGACAAAAACTGTGGTATTTTGCAAATATAATAATAAAATTCAGCAAATTCACAGTAAAATTGTGCAACTTTATTAGCAGCGTCCTCCTGAAATGCGCCAACAACATTGAGAGTAACATCATCCTCTCCGCCCCTTAATGCTCTCTGGTCACTATGGTAACCTGTAAATATTTCTTTCAAAATAAGAGACACAACTATAACACGGGAAAAGACCCAGGGTAACAGAGTTAACGATTAAAAAAAAAAAAACTAACCCTAAACCCTATTCATAAATTTCACACCCGGGCCTCTGTTACCGGTCCGTGGCCCGGGGGTTGGGGAACGCGGGTTTAAAGGCTTTCTCCCTGTTTTTTTTACAAGAGGTTGTTCATATTTAAGCTCTAATTGAGCCTCTCTTTTTTTTCTCTTTATTTTTTTGCTTATTTGTTTTTGCCCTAGATGGCCTGACTCAGCAGGTGGGGGTAAATGCAGTTTCTGAGTTTGCCTTCGCCCAAAATATATAATAAAAAATTATATATATAATTTAATCATAATAATGATATTAGATATAATGAGTTATTATATATATATAAGATATAAGATAAATATTATTTAAAAATTATAATAAGATAATGGAATTAATATTTAAAGATTAACATATAAGATTATAATTATAATAGATAAGATGATGATTATTATCGAATAACTTTATTTATTATACAGGATATATACTTATATTCGATATAAGAAATCTATTAGATGATATAATATCTGATTTATTTATAATTAATATTAATGGTATACATAAGATGGAATAATATATTATAATAAATTAATGAAAATTCTGTATTAATAAATTAAAATATAAACAAGAAAATTCGGAGATATTTAAATATAATTGAGATATTTTGTATAGAATTTTTTAATAAAATATTAATTATAATATAATTTTATTATATATAGAGAAATTAAATTAGATATTATATAGGATATTGAAATTATTAATATATGAATATCTATTATATATTTTAATATAAGATTAAGATGGAAATTAATCATAAAATTAGAAAATAAGATATAATTAGAAATATATGAAATGTATAAAGACTTTTTTATATCTCTAAAAATAAAATGAAATTATTAAGTTTAATATATAATAAAATATAGAATTTAGTATATTTATTATAATAGAATTAAGATATATGAATATATTATTATTTAAAATTGATATTTTAGAAATATAAATTTCTTATATATAATATCAGTAATTAATTATCTATGATAATATATAATATACTTATAAACAATATAATAAAAATATAATGAATTTTTTATAAGAATTTTAATAATATTGTTTAAATATATGAAAATATATATATTTCTAATTGGATATTAGGATTTTTTATATATATCTTAAAATTAGAATAATTTAAAAAATAATAGATATTATGAAAAAGAATAGATAATTTAATTTTTATTTAAAATTTAAATCATAAATAGATAAATTAGAATGGAGAATCGAAAAAATAAAAATAAACTCTCTATAATTTATATTATATCAAATAATTTTCTATAATAGTTTTATATTTGAGTAAATGATGTTTTATAGGGATAAATAAAATAGTTTATATAAAATTTAAAATAATATAATAAAATATTTTAATTAATTATATAGAAGATTTAAAATATAATATAATTTTAATAGGATCATAGAGACTAATTATTGAAAGAAATTAGGAGATAGAGAATAACTTATTTTTAATATGGAATAATATTATTATAATAAATAAAGTATCAATATAATTAAAGATTATGAATTATAATAAGAAAATGATTAATAGAGAAGAATAATTAAAAAAAGATTTAAAATTATAAAAATATAACAAATATAATTATGAATAAATATATGAGAAATGAGATAGAGATAAATCGTATATAATATCGTAATAGATATTAAAATATCTATAATATAATTTAATTAATATAAGATAGATTATTGAATTATAAATTAAAATTTTTTAATTTATTATAAGATAGATAATATTATATTTTTATAATTATAGAAATTGATATAGATCAAGATTTATTTAATATTTACTTTATAATATGACAATATATAGAATATATATTGATTTATTATATAAATATAATATGGAAAATAGAATTATTCTGAATTTAAAATATATAGATTAAGGGATGATTTATATATATTAAGAGAAATTTTAGATATCAGATGATAAATTTAATAAATTAATATTTATATAATGAATATTTATATAGAAATTGATTAATATATATAAATATTATAATTATATATTTTAATATTGATATATTATATTTATTATATTTAAAATGATGATTTTATATATCTATTTTACATAATTAATTATTAATAGATATTATAAATTATTATTATGAATAGAATAATTCAATATAAATATATATAGATTATTAATTAAATAATTAAACTATGTATAAATTTCATATATATATAATAAATATTATAATATATTAAAACAATTAATTATAATTAATTATTTTATAAAAAATTAAAACTATATAATTATAAAAATATATATATATATGTTTAAATATAATATAATATGAATATATAAAGATCATAAAAGAATAATTAATAATATAAATAAAGACTAAAATATATATTTAAAAGATTATATATAAATAAATAGTATATATATATTTTGAATTCTTATATATAATAATATTGAGGAAGGATAATTCTATTTATAATATTATATATATTTGATTATATATTATAGAAATTATATATAATAGATATATTAAATAATATATAAATTTTTATAAATTAAAATTAAATATAGAATTAATATATTATAAAATAAAAGATTATAAATGATATTATTGAATGATTAATTTATTAAAAAAGGATTTTTTATAATAAATCTATTAGAAATATAATGATTTGAAAAAATATTTTATATATGATAGTAATATATTATGAATTTTATTAATATTATATCTAATTGAATATTTTGAAAGATAGATATTAGATGGAATAATAGATATAAATAAGACTAATTAAAATGCTTAATAATTATATAATTAATATAAAATGAATTTTAATTTTATAAATTTTACAATTAATATCAATTTTGAAATGATATCCTAATAAGGAATATATTGATTGAAAAAAATTTTTTATTATTTCTATATATATAATATGATGATAAGATATTAGATATACTAGAAATATTTAATTAATTAATTAACTATTAATATTAGAATATTAATTTATTGATATGAAAATAATTATTTATAATGATTATTGATATATTATATATTGATTAATAATTATAATGAATATTATAATAGGATACGAACTTAGAAAATAGAATTATAAACATAATACAATAAATCAGAATAAAATATTTTATTATATATTTGCAGAATATTTAATTAATATATATTAAATTTATTAAAATTATAAGAAAATTAATAAAAATTTATAATATATTATGGACATTAAAATTTATATAAATAGAATATATATATTTTAAAATTAATACTAAAAAAATTATTATATATAAAATTAAATTTGTAGAGTAATACTAATTTATTAAAATGATATATAAGTATATATTTGATAAATATATTTTTTTATAATATTTTATAATAATAAATATAGAGATAAGATTTTATTTATGATATATTAAATTTAATAGGAAGAAAAAATATTTATTAAATTGAATAATTTTACATTTATTAAATGGAATATAGAATTGAACAAATATTTGAAATGAGAGGGAAAAATTTCAATTTAGAAAATATTGGATAGATATTATACTATTATATGAAAATAATAGAAGATATATAAAGATGAATATAGATAATCTTAGAAATAAATTCGAATAATGATTATTAAATAATAAGATAAAAGAATAAGAATTTATATAAAGATTATGGATAAAAATAAGAATATTAATTAATGATATATTATGAAAAGAAAACTGAGCAACAATAACAGATATTACTTTTCCTTCTTCCCAGTGCAGACATCACTGATGCTTCACTCGTTCCTGCCTTCCTGATAGTTTCACATACCTGTGCTTGCAAGTCTTTCTCAGGTTTCCAAGATGTGTATCCAGACGTCTGAACGCTCTCTCCTGCCCGGTCACAAGATCCATGATCCTGTTCACTAAACCTCGTCTGACCGGTGCAGACGTTCCTCCTGTTCCTCCTTAATCTGTGAGGTCTGTGGACCATCCTGCTCAGACCAGAGTCCTCTCCTGGTTACAGATCTGTTGGTCTGCGGGAACCTCCTCATCCTTACTCTTCATTCTGTTTTGAGAATTCTTGAAAAGAGACAAGTGATAACGGGAGAAATTAAAAATGAACAAATGTGACAAATGTTTCAAGAGCACCGTGTGAGTGACTCAAGTTCTGATACTTTTATAAGCAAAATTAAGAATACAAAAACTTTCAGGTAGCTGCTGCCAGCTTGTTGCGCAACTGTTTGTCATTTTAACCTGCCACAGTAACAACCAAAAGTAATTATATCATTAATTATATTTAGATGGAGGATTTTAGAGTATTTCTCACCACCTGACTATGATCTGAGTCCAAATTTCAAATTAAAAGCTGTTTCACTTTGTTTGCTGATTTGTGCTTAAAGCTGCAGTATTTTGTTTTTTTTCATTATTTTCAAACTACGAAATAATTGCAGTCACAATAATAAATTAATATTATGTAAATTATTTAAACTGTACTTAAGTAAAAATATAGAATCACCATGGTGGGATGGTGGTTAACACTGTTGCCTCACAGCAAGAAGATTCTTAATTCGACTCAGGAGTTTGCATGTTCTGCTCCTCAGTGTGTCGGTTCTCTCTGGGTACTCCAGCTAGGGCTGCCACAAACGATTATTGTGTGGATGCATCCACACTATTGAGTTCCTCTTGGGACTTCCGTACACTTTTTGGCACTTAACTACTTCCACAATTTTCAGCCGATTTTCACCGTTCAAATTTTAAACTATTCTGCTATTTCTGCTAATGTGTGCTATGTCTTTTGGTATTTTTCACTATTATACTTTTTAAAATATTAAGCTTAATTTGTCCCATTGAAATGAATGGGAAACTTCTGCAATTCTGCTAAAATTTGCTTGTTTCTGAAACTTAACTACTTCCTCATATTTTCACGTAGAACAACCATTCAAACTTTAAAATGTTCTCAAATTATTGGGCTATTCAGGTATAAATCAGCTTTTTCAAATCTTTTACCGTTTTACTTTTATGCCTCGTTAAGTTTTCAGTTGCAAAATTGTGATTTTTCACAAAATACATGCGTTGTTATGGTTGCTATGCACTTGGCTTCCAGTGTGCCACTGAAGGATTTGCAGTCTTCTCTTCATGTCCGAACAACTTCTTGCTACTTGCTCAATTTTCACTCAACTTCCACAAATTATACATCAAAACGTGGGTATTTTTGCTGGCTTTCCGAAAATGTCACTATCATTGTTGTGGGATTTATAGAATTTTGGCAAATCTCCTCAGACCAACACAAAGTCGCAAAACTCTCCATAGAAAGTCAATGGAGAGCTTGTTCAAAATCACCGCTTGATTTCTGTAATGAGAGGCATATTCCAATCGTCATATCTCCTTAACGAAGCAAAGTTAAGATATAAGGCTTGTCCCAGTATATCTTCAGACACTCCTGACGCTCACAATTCAAGAATTATTTTCTCACCTATTACCGTTCTGAAATGAATTAGACTTTTTGAGGGTAGGAAATTCGTCCTTCGCTCAGATTTCTTCAGATTTCAAACTCTGGAAATGAACCACTTTTTTCTCTCGTCATATCTTTTTAATGGATTTCCACAGAGACCTGAAAATTTCCATGACTGTTCACCAAAGCCTGCTGTCTCTTACGGTGAAAGAATGATATTGATACTCTAAATAGATTTAGAGTTAGAAAGCGTTGTTTGAGGGCAAGTCAAGGCAGTTTTTGCTTTGCTCTACTCAGTTATGGTGCATTAGAAGTCAAATATCTTTAATAATTCATATTTTAATGATAAATTGTCAACACTTTAAGATTCCCCCATCTCTTCTGAACAAAACGGTGTAAGAATGACCGTTCTAGCCCCTACGGTTAGGAAATTATGGTCATTTGTTTGAGGGGAGTCGTCATTATGAGAAATAGACTGCAAAAATCCTGTGTCTCTCTGTGCTGCGTGCACCTGTTTTGGCGGGAAAAAGTGCACAGGCTCTCTGATTGGTGGATTCAAATTCGAGCAGCTCCCAGGCTGCTTGACTGAGCATGAAACTTAGCTTCTCTCTCCCTGTGTGTGTGTGTGTGTGTGTGTGTGTGTGTGTGTGTGTGTGTGTGTGTGTGTGTGTGTGTGTGAGTGTCGTGTGTTTGTGTGTGTGTGTGTGTTCTTAGAAGAGAGAGAGAGAGAGAAAGCCTTTTTATGGGATGATCTCATTGAGATTCAAATTCAATATATTTAGACTGGTTGACTGAATTGGATCTTGTGTGTGAAGAGAAGGAAGAGGAGAGAGAGAGAGAGAGAGAGAGAGAGAGAGAGAGAGAGAGAGAGAGAGAGAGAGACCCTCTTTAGGGCAGCATCTCATTGTTGGAAAAAATATAATATATTCAGACTGGTTGACTGGATTGACACCCTCCGTGTGTCTCTCTCTGTGCATTTGTGTATACATATTTGATTTTGTGTGTATCTGTTGGCTGTTCCTTCTTGTTTTTTAAATTTATTTTTATTTCTTTATTTTTTTTTCACAGGTGAATAACAATTAGTTTTGAGGGAACTTAACCATGTTCCGTTTTTTTTTTCAGCTTGTAATCTCACATTTTCCAGTATTTTCACTTAAGTTATTACTATTCTGTTCAATCATAGTATTTGTTCTAAATCATTGTTATTATGCTATATTGTAGTATTTCTGCTAAATCATACTATTTCTACTATATTATATTTTTCTTTCTAAATATAGCATTTCTGCTATATAATTGTATTTCTGCTATGTTATAATATTTGTGCTAAACCAGAGTATTTGTGCTGAAACATGGTATTTCTGCCAAATTATAGTATTTCTGTCAAATTATAGTATTTGTGCTGAAACATAGTATTGATTTAAAATTACAATATTCATAGTTCAACACAGTGTCTCTGGTAAATCACAGTATTTCTGCTCTGTTGTACTATTTTTCTAAATCATAGTGTTTCTGTAATGCTTAAGTATTTTTGGCTAAATAATTCTTTCTGTTATCTTATACTATTTCTCCTAAATTCTTGTATTTTTGAGAAGTTATCATGTTTCTGGTAAGTTACAATATTTCTGCTAAGTTCTGGTATGCTATTGTATTTCTGCCAAGTATTATGTTTCCTCTAAGATATTGCAGTTCTGCTAAGTTATTCCATTTTAGCAAAGTTCCTTTGCTTCTGCAAAGTTTTTACAATTTCTGCAACTTTTCAGCTTTTTCAGCTACTTTTTGCATACAGCTTCAGCTTTAAGCATCCACACTGCATTTTCGCAGGAAATGCAAATTTTTCTTATTTTTTTAGTTTTATGTGTCCTGCAAATAAACCTTATATTATAAATTATATTATGATTTATTTTTGGCCTACATCAGTAGAAAATGCAAATTATATACACAAAGTTATGAAATCACCAGTCCTGTTGATTATCATGATTTTCATTTTCTTTCCCATAACAAAGAAATACGTCTTGAACAAATATATGACACATTAATATTTCACATCCTGTTATCATAGCCTGCCTGTGTAGAGAATACATTAACATGGCAAATGTGTTGTGCATGAAACAAATTCAAACGAGGTGCAGATGTGTGTCACAAGTTAATCTGACTGTAGGCTTTAGGCACTTGACCACAGGTGGCGCTAGTTGACTCAATTTGAGTGAACATAAAGTAAACTGCACGTTTTAGTTGTGCAGCGAAAACGCTGAAATCGAGTAATAACACGTACGAGGGGAACATAACGAAGACAAGATTCTCCCGATCGTTTACTCTTGCTGTCCTGTGAAAACATCGGCGTGGTGTTAATTGTTTGCGTTTTCGCGATCGCCTCGCGCAGAGAATATCACCAGGTAAACTCGCGACATTTTTAAACATTTTGTTAGTTCAAAGAGCAAAAGACTGAGCGGAGTGTGTTTGAGGTAACCTTATAAATGTCACGGATGACACATTTGGTGTTTATTTGCTGTTTTGTCGGTAGCGGCTACTGAAAAGCAAGTCTACCACACATCTGTTCGGCCAACGCCAGTTAATCCGGAACACTGGCCGCGAAGGATTTCACTCGCAGAAAAGGCTCATCGATGGTGGCTGGGATCGCGCCACGATCATCAGCCATTGCAGCCCAAGGCTCATGGAAACGAGCCCGCCATCCCTTTATAGTGGCCGAGACCACTGGCGATAAGGAAAGGTAGCTCGTCATAGAGGACTCACGCTCGGGGAGACGTTTTTATGGTCGACTTAATAATGGAATAATGGCATGCATTTATATAGCGCTTTTCGAGACCCTCAAAGCGCGTTACAATCCCACTATTCGGTTCTATACTTAGGCTCCCAGAAGAGCCTCGAGAACCCTGGTGCTGTCTTTGCATACCTCCACAATGCTATGTTATTTAATCTTTAAAAAAAGGAGATTTCCTGCGTACGACCAGAAAGAGCTCAAGTACCGACGCGTTCCACAGTTTTAAAATAAATAACCTACAACATCTGCACGGTAACCACGTGGTGCGAGTTGAAGGTTTCTCTCACAGATTCTTTCGCCGCGTGTTTAATACTAAAATCTTACCGTTTAAATCAAAGGGACGCACTTATGTGATGAGCTGCTGGTTGAATTTAGTCTGCACTGATGGTCGATCTCACCCTGGAACGATTGTTTCTTAACCTCCGAGCAGATTTCTACCTTGAAAACCTCTCAAACCACTGTTGTTTGTTTGTTGTGGAGTTTGAGTGACGTCATTTCCGCTATACTTCTTCTATTAGAATTTCGAGTAGTACTGGCGCACTGCTGCCCTCCTCGGGTCATTCGTAGTCCAAATAAAAGTCCTTCCAAACAGTCCAGTGCTTTGCAGAAACCCGAATAAAGAATTTTAGTTCCCCAGTGATCCAAGCCAAGTATTGACTTAAACAGTCTGTAATATTCTGCAGCACAACTGGAACAGACTGTCTACACATGTAAAGTAATGACACCCATTCTTTTCATTCTGTTATTGCTTTTTCCACATGCTGTTTTTTTGATGATGGATCCACATTCAGAAGACAGAGGGCTTATTAAATTAAATTAAATTTTATTTATATAGCGCCAAATCACAACAACAGTCACCTCAATGCCCCCCACCCCACAGGTTCTCCAGCCTTTAGATTGATGTTAGTGTCATCTTCATTAACTGAAGTTTCTGTATGTTTCCTTATCATTTCATTCATTTTCTTCACTCCTTAACACATATCTGAGCTCCTTTGTGAACAGTCTTGAACTTCATTTTGGACCTGTTTTAATCACTCTAGCAGCTACTATGTTTGTCATTTCCATTATTTTTCTTGCACTAAACTATTTGCACTAAACAATAATTTCAGATAAACTGTAATTCCATTCATCCATCCTGCTTTTCTCAAATTTCTCTGTGGCTTTTTCACAGTTAGAATGAAATGCTTCCCAGTCTGCCTTACTGAAGTCAAATGAGCAAAGTCATTTGTTTTATTCAGTAAAGCATTCCAGAGCTTTTCAGAAGACAAGGCCTATGAACCAAGTGATGCTTCTGCAAGGGCCTCAGAAAAGTAAAACGCTACACTCATCCACACAAAAGCATGTCTTTCATCTCTTCTAGGAGGAAATACTATATTTATATTGTTATATATTATAATTAGTCATCCAGTGAAGTTTGTCTCATATCACATGTGGCTGCATTACATCCTGCAACACCTCGACCGCCCGGGAACTTATGCCATGGTCCTGTTTGTAGACTTTAGTTTGGCTTTTAACACCATCGTGCCTGAACTTCTCTCCTCCAAACTATCCCAGCTCAGTGTGTCACCAGCTGCCTGTCAGTGGATCACCAGCCTGTCAGACAGGAAGCAGCAAGTGAGGCTGGGGGAGATCACCTCTGAAACTCGGTCCCTCAGTATTGGTGCCCCTCAAGGATGTGTCCTCCTTCTACACTAATGACTGCACCTCCAAGAACTCTGCTGTTAAACTCCTAAAGTTTGCAGATGTCACCACCGTCATTGGCCTCATTCAAGATGGTGATGAATCTACATACCGACAGGACGTTAAGCAGCTGGTACTCTGGTGCAGTCAGCACAATCTGGAGCTGAACACTCTTAAGACTGTAGAGATGACAGTGGTGTTGGAGCTATTTGTTCTTTATTTTTTATTATTTTTGAAATTAGTTAAAGTTTGTTGTTAGTTTACTTATATTTTGGGGTTTATTTACAAGTTTATTTGTAGGTTAATATTTGTTTCAATGTTTTGTTTGTTTGATGTTACCTTGTTAAATTAGTCAGTAAGAGCTGTAGGGCCATTTTGTTTCTATAAATAAAGAGACTGGTATAGGACCAGCATGCACTGGGGTGGGCCTATGGTTTTTTACCAGAGCAGGAGAAGCAGCAGGAAGTAACTAAAAATGGATCTTGTTATTGCCAAACTGGATGAATAAACCATAAAAACGCAACTTTCAAGTTTGGACAGTGGACTTCTTTTGCCTGCATACGGAATATTATCGCAGTGCAGCAGTGGCTTGTGGACTTTTAATTGCGGGATGTTTGGTTGGTCAAACAAAAGGAATTGCCACTACAATTGGACTTCAGGAGACATCCCTTAACTCTGCTCCCCCTTACCATATCAGACAGCCCTGGTGTCTACTGTGAAGATCTTGAAGTTCCTGGGTACAACCATCTCCCAGGACCTGAAGTGGGAGACCAACATCAACTCCATCCTCAAAAAGACCCAGCAGAGGATGTACTTCCTGAGACAACTGGGGAAGTACAGTCTTCCACAGGAGCTGCTGATCCAGTTCTACACTGCGGTCATTGAGTCTGTCCTGTGCTCCTCCATCACAGTCTGGTATGGAGCAGCCACTAAACAGGACAGGAGCAGACTGCAGCGGACTGTACGGGCAGCAGAAAGGATCATCGGCCCCCCCTGCCCTCCATCCAGGATCTGTACCTCTCAAGAACCAGGAAACGGGCAGGGAAAATCATCACAGACCCCTCACACCCTGGACACAGACTTTTTGATCTGCTGCCCTCTGGCAGACGGTACAGAAGCCTGCAGACCAGGACCACCCGACACAGGAACAGTTTC
>NW_024583407.1:74232-79818 GCF_018398535.1 Haplochromis burtoni
GCAGTGCAGAAATGGCTCCGCTATGCTCCCGATCGGATGGGTGGTGCAGGACGCCCGATATCCAGCCCCATCCCGGAGTAAACTAAAAACAGTGACTTGTAAGTCACTGTTCGCCATCAGCCCCACCCTCAACAGAGCAATCGAAGTCACATTGCCCAGCCTCGCCCCCCTTAGTTCCTCCTTACCACCTTCATGCTCTGTCTCCGCAGTCTGATGTGTGATGTGTGAGGGTCCGGGCTGCGAGGATTATGGCAGTGGTGACTTTTCCCAGGAGAAGCTGGGACCCTGTTTACTAGAAGGTTTTAAAATCTCTGTACTTTTAGGTGACAGAAGGAGACATGTGGCCTGGTCAAAACACAGAGAGCTGCACTCTAAAAGATCTTTAAACATAGTAAACATACCTTGTGTGCCACAGACTGCTCCCAAACACGAGGGGACAAGTAATGCCTCTAAAACACTTAAGTTGGCTTTATTAAACGTTAGATCTTTAGCTGGGAAAACATTTTTAATTAATGATTTAATCACTGAGCACAGCCTTGATTTTATGTTTTTAACTGAAACTTGGTTGGACCAAAGTAACAGTGGAGCTGTTCTCATCGAGACGACCCCTCCTAACTACAGTTTTATCAGTGAGGCCAGGGTGAGCAGGAGAGGAGGAGGGGTTGCTGTCTTATTTAATGAATCATTTCAATGTAAGCAGCTATCTCCTGGAAGTTTTCAGTCTTTTGAATATGTGGCTTTACAGCTGAAGGCCCCATCCAAAGTTGTGTTTCTTAATGTTTACAGGCCTCCCAAATACTGCACAGACTTTTTTAATGACCTCAGTGAACTGCTGTCTGTGATCTGTGTTGATTTCGACTGTGTAATTATTGTTGGGGATTTTAACATCCATGTGGACAACCCTCAGGACAAAGGGACTAAAGACCTGAGTAACACTCTGGGCAACTTTGGGCTGACTCAGCATGTAACAGAGGCCACACATAATAGAGGACACACTCTTGACCTACTGATCTCCAAGGGCCTGAGCATTTCAAAGGTTACTGTGTCTGATGTGGGCGTGTCTGATCATTACTGTGTTTTCTTTGAAAGTAAAATCTCAGCCCACAAAATATATCAACAACAGTGATCACAAAACGGTGTATAACTGAACACAGTAGTGCAATCTTTAACCAGGTCTTCCCATTAACACCTGACCTGTCCAGAGGGTCAGTCAATGAGCTCGTCAATAGCTTCAATGCTAACATGTTAAATGTAATGGACACTATTGCTCCCATTAAGGTGAAGGTTATCTCTGGAAGGAAAAAGTCTCCATGGAGAAACTCCACACTGGTGAAAAATGAAAAAAGAGAGTGTAGGAAAGCTGAGCGCAGATGGAGAAAAACAAACCTCCAGGTTCATTATGACATCTATAAAGAGAAACTTCACAATTATAATTTACAACTGAGGAGTGCAAGGAGGTCCTACTTCTCTGACATCATCACTAAAAACAGCCATAATGCTCGGGTCTTATTTTCTACAGTTGACAGGCTAACAAACCCTCCTGTGTCAGTGGCAGCTGAACCTTCAACCATGGCCTGCAATGACTTTGCCAAATTCTTCACAGAAAAAATCCAAAAAATTAGACAAGCAATTGGTACATCAACAGCAGATCCAGGATATGTACTGTGTCCACCAAAAAACTGTTTAAACACCATGAAACAGTTTCACCCTATTAACAGCAAAGACCTGGAGGACATCTTAGGTCAACTGAACTCCTCCTCCTGCTGTTTAGATGTCCTGCCAACAAGTTTTTTCAAAAAGGTCTCAAAGACTTTAGAGTCAGACCTGTTACAGATCGTCAACTTTTCTTTATTATCAGGTGTGTTTCCAGAATCACTAAAAACTGCTGTAATCAAACCTATACTGAAAAAGGACAATCTTGACAAGACACAAATGAACAACTACAGGCCGATCTCAAATCTCCCGTTTTTAAGTAAGATCATTGAAAAAGCAGTTTCTCAACAGCTCAGTTACTTCTTAAAACAGAATAATCTGCTACGATGCCTTCCAGTCAGGTTTTAGACAGAACCACAGCACTGAAACCGCTCTGACCAAAGTGTTTAATGACATATGTCTGAATACAGACAGTGGAAAAATGTCAGTCTTAGTTTTACTGGATCTCAGTGCAGCATTTGATACAGTTGACCACAACATATTACTCAAACGACTGGAGAACTGGGCAGGTCTTTCAGGAACTGTACTAAACTGGTTCAAAACATACTTAGAAAACAGGAAATACTTTGTATCAATAGGTAACTTCACATCTGAGCAGACAAGTATCACATGTGGAGTTCCCCAAGGTTCCATCTTGGGACCCCCTCTGTTTAACATTTACATGCTCCCACTGGCACAGATTATAAAGAACAACAAAATAAACTATCATAGCTATGCAGATGACACACAAATATATATCACAATGTCACCAGGAGACCGAGGCCCTGTACAGGCTCTTGGTAAATGCATTGAGGAAATTAATGACTGGTTGTGCCACAATTTTCTCCAGCTAAACAAAAACAAAACTGAGGTAATAGTCTTTGGCGCCAAAGAAAAACGATTACAGGTCACCAGAGAACTTCAATCTATACACCTAAAAACCACAAACCAGGCGAGAAATTTGGGTGTAGTGATGGATGCAGACCTAAACTTAGAAAAACACATTAAGACAATAACAAAGTCAGCTTACTATCACCTCAAGAATATTTCAAGGATAAAAGATCTGATGTCTCAACAGGACCTGGAAAAACTAGTCCATGCATTCATCTTTAGTAGGCTTGATTACTGTAACAGCATCTTTACAGGTCTACCTAAAAAATCAGTCAGACAACTACAGCTCATTCAGAACTCTGCTGCTCGAGTCCTCACTAAGACCAAAAAAGTGGACCACATCAGTCCAGCTCTGAGGTCTTTACACTGGCTGCCTGTCCGTCAGAGGATAGACTTTAAAGTTCTGATGCTGGTCTATAAAGCTCTGAATGGTTTAGGACCAAAATACATCAGTGACCTCCTGACCCAGTATGAACCTTCCAGATCCCTCAGGTCATCTGGATCCGGTCTTTTATCAGTTCCCAGAGTCAGAACCAGACACGGAGAAGCTGCATTCAGCTTTTATGCTCCTTATATCTGGAACAAACTCCCAGAAAGCCTCAGATCAGCTGAAACACTCAGTTTATTTAAATCCAGGTTGAAGACTCACCTGTTCTCAGCTGCATTTGAATAAAGCACCAAATCCACACTTTTAAGCTTAAATTTCAAAACTTACATTTAACTACTGATTTTATCTACTGTTCTGATTTTATCTGTTTTGATTTTATATACTGTTTTGTTTGTTTGTTAATTAGTTTGTTTGTTTGCTTGTTTTAATCAATTTTAAATCATGCTTTTTATTTGTTTTTGTTTCTAATGTCTCTTTTCCCCTCGCCATCTCCCTTCTAAACAGTTGACCTGTATTAAATCCCAGTTCTTTGTATTCCTTACGGCAAAGAAAGACACGGCTCAAAGTGGTCAAACTCAAAAAATGATCTTTATTTTACGTTACCGGGAAGGGAGACCTGAACACACGAACACACAAGCTCAGGTCTGAAGCACAAACAGAAAGCCTAGTTATTTATATACTTCCTCTAGACGTCACACACACTTTAAGTTTCGATCAAACACCCTACTTAGTTTCACTTTCTGCCCGCAACTCATGTTCTCTGCAAAAGCATGCAGTTTCCTGTCAGTACTTTTGGCACAGACTGTACTCAGAGTTGGGCCTCTCTTATCCATAAAACAATATAATCAGCAAATAAGCATTCAGATTATATTATGTCACACTGCTCCCACTGCCAGACTGCAGCTGCACCTTATGTACATTCTGTAGTATTCATTCCACCTCATTTCATTTCTGTATTTAATGTATATAAGTTTAGATTAGTTATTTATAGTTGGTTTACACAGCTTTGTGTATGTATGTGTATATATAGACGTGTGTGTGTGTGTGTGTGTGTCAATATACCAAACAGATAAATGTATTTGTTTCTTTCTAAAGTAAAGACAAAAAAAACTGCTTGACAAAGAATGTTCTGCTAATTTCTCTGTTAAAGCCCATGAAGTAGAAGACAAAAAAAGGTGGAGAAATATTTGTGTAAATAAAATTCATATCGCTCACTGGTACCTTCAATGGACAAACAAACACAGGAAGGATCCCCTTTAAAAACTCAAAAACATCAAGAGAACAAAATGAAGATGTCAAAGTACCACCCATAATGTCTGACAGACAGCTGATCTCGGTGCAGAGCAGAAATGATGGAGAGAAAATAAAATGGAAACTAAAATATAGATTTAAACCCACAATATGAAAGTCTTCGGTCTATTTCAGTTTAATGAATTCAGCAATATCTCCATAATTGTTGTAAAGTCTAAGCCCAACGTAGAGCGGCTGAGTGAATGTGGTCTGGACTCTGTGGAGAAGAGTCATGGTTTCAGAGACGCTGTAGAAGGACAAAATACCTGCTCTGTGATCCAGGTACACTCCTACTCTGGAGGAACAAGGACCTGAAATGGGAATTTCAGTGTTGTTATGCCAAAATGTGTAACTATTTTTGGAACAATCTAGTGCCCAAGACTTGTCATTACGACCAAATCCACATTCATTTCGAGTCCCTGCTCTGCTGATACTCTTGTATGCAACTGCTACAAAAACTCCCCCTCTCCTCACCACCTCCCAGTAACAACGTCCGGTCAGGCTCTCTCTACTCAGGACCTGCCACCATCCAGTAAATCTGTCTGGATGATCCAAAAAGGATTGTTGATGATACATGAATGTTACTTTTCTGTTCTCGTCTGATAATAACAGCTGTTTGTGTGCTGTGTTTGGATCCAGTGAACGAGATTTCTGCCGTACTGATCAGCAGAGTATCTGTTATCTCTGCTCTGTGGATGAACATAAAGGCCACGACACAGTCTCAGCTGCAGCAGAAAGGACTGAGAGGCAGAGAGAGCTGGAGGTGAGTCGACAAAACATCCAGCAGAGAATCCAGGACAGAGAGAAAGATGTGAAGCTGCTTCAACAGGAGGTGGAGGCCATCAATCAGTCTGCTGATCAAACAGTGGAGCACAGTGAGAAGATCTTCACTGAGCTGATCCATCTCATCCAGAAAAGAAGCTCTGATGTGAAGCAGCAGATCAGATCCCAGCAGGAAACTGAAGTGAGTCGAGTCAAAGAGCTTCAGGAGAAGCTGGAGCAGGAGATCACTGAGCTGAAGAGGAAAGATGCTGAGCTGAAGCAGCTCTCACACACAGAGGATCACATCCAGTTTCTACACAACTACCCCTCACTGTCAGCACTCAGTGAGTCTACAGACTCATCCAGCATCAATATCCGTCCTCTGAGCTACTTTGAGGATGTGACAGCAGCTGTGTCAGAGGTCAGAGATAAACTACAGGACATTCTGAGAGAGCAATGGACAAACATCTCACTGACAGTCACTGAAGTGGATGTTTTACTGTCAGATCCACCAGCAGAGCCAAAGACCAGAGCTGGATTCTTAAAATATTCATGTAAAATCT